>NC_057796.1:473289506-473340950 GCF_018294505.1 Triticum aestivum
CGTCGGCGTGGGCTCCGGGGCGGGGGCGACGGCGACGGCGTCCGGCAGCCTGGCGGCGTCCTCTCCGCGCGCGTCGTCGGGGGCGAACTGCCAGATGCAAACCAAAATTTTCACAAGTTTGCCTTATATACATGAAGCTTTAGTCCCGGTTCTTGTCACGGACCGGGACAAATGCCCCTTTTCAGCAGCCCGAAGGGCGGGAAGCAGAGGGCTTTGGTCCCGGTTGGTGGAACCAACCGGGACTAAAGGGTGGGCATTGGTTCCGGTTGGTGCCACCAACCGGGACCAAAGGGGGCATTGGTATCGGTTCGTGGCACCAACCGGGACCAATGTCCTGCGCCTGCCAAAGCCGCGGTGCGGTGGGATGTTTAGTCACACCTCGCTAGCCGAGGAGCGGCATGACCTGTTTATAAGCCCTGCCCCGCCATCTCCATTGAACTCCTCTGAACTGCAGGCCTCTGGGCCTAATCTTGCACTGCTATGCCTATGGGCCCGCTGGGCCTTCTGCGGGCCTGAATCCTGGCCCATGGATGGGTTTCTAGTCGTATTCAGGCCGTGGTGGCGCAGTAGGTGGCATTTTTTTATTTTTTCCCAGTTATTTTGTTTTCTTTTTTGCTTTATTTATTTTATTTTGTTTCTACTTACAACAAAATACTTATTTATTTTATTTTATTTTGTTTCTAATTACTTATTTATTTTACTTTATGATAATTCTTTTTGCTATTAAAGTTTCTATCAAAAAAGTTCTTTATGAAAATTCTTTTTTCTTCTAATGATTTTGAACAGAAAATACTTCGATAATTTTAGTTGCATCAATTTTATATGATTTTAGTTTCAATAATACTAGAGGTTTCTTATAATGTTTTGAACAGAAAATACTTTGTTAATTTTAGTTTCATAAATTCTATTAAAGTTTATTTTATTTTGTTTCTACTTATATGTTTTAATAAAGTTTATATTATTTTGTTTCTAATTACTTATTTATTTTATTTGTTATTTTGCATGCACCATTTTTCATGCATTTACTAATTATTTTGAGCTATAAGACCCTAAAATTGAAAAGCATTTTAAATGAACTCTGAAAAGGTTGAAAGTTGGCATGGTATCATCATTTCATCCACATAGCATGTGCAAGAAAGTTGAGAGGGTTACGGAAAAAACTGGATGCACTTCGTGTACAAAACGGACAATCTCTTTCAAAGTATCAGGATTTCATACGGAAACTCGTCTGTTACAAAGGGATTTCATTTTTTTAAACTTATTTGAACTCCTGATTTTTTGTGTGTTCAAAATGCACCATGCAAAGCCACATCATCATTTTTCAATCCTTTCTGACTTCATTTGTTATTTTTCATGCATTTACTAATTATTTTGAGCTATAAGACCCTAAAATTGAAAAGCATTTCAAATGAACTCTAGTTTGTACATGAGGTGCGTCCAGTTTTCGCCATGACCCTCTCTACTCTTTTGCACATGCTATGCGGGTGAAATGATGATACCATGCCAAGTTTCAACATTTTTAGAGTTCATTTTGTAGCGATTTTCAATTTCACGGTCATTTAGCTCTCTAAAAAAATCGGTAAATAACTGAAAACAGCAAATGATGTCAGAATGTGTTGGAAATTGATGACGTCGCTTTGAATGGTGCGTACTGAAAGCAAAAATAGTCTGGAGTTCAATTAAGTTTAAAAAACATGAAGTGCCGGTGTAACAGATGAGTTCTCGTCCGAAGCCCTGATACTCCGAAAGAGATTGTCCAGTTTGTACACGAAGTGCGTCCAGTTTTTGCCGTAACCCTCTCTACTCTCTTGCACATGCTATGTGGGTGAAATGATGATACCATGCCAAGTTTCAACATTTTTAGAGTTCATTTTGTAGCGATTTTCAATTTCACGGTCATTTAGCTCTGAAAATAAATCGGTAAATGACTGAAAAACAGCAAATGATGTCAGAAAGTGTTGAAAATTGATGACGTCGCTTTGAATGGTGCCTACTGAACGCAAAAAAAGTCTGGAGTTGTAATAAGTTTAAAAAATGAAGTGCCGGTGCAACAGATGAGTTTTCGTCCGAAACAGGCCCTGATACTTCGAAAGAGATTGTCCAGTTTGTACACGAAGTGCATCCAGTTTTTGCCGTAACACAAGAAGTCCAGAGTTGTAATAAGTTATTAAAAATAAAAAGGAGGCGCAATGCTTGTTAATTAGCTTCAAGCCTTTCGGAATAGTGTAGACTGCACTGCACATAGCTCCATGCAGTCTACCTTATTCCTCAAGGCTTGAAGCTAAGCAACGTGAAGGTAAGCATTGCGCCTCTTCTTCATCGTCTCTGCACTTAGGGCTTATAAACCGCTCCTAGTGCCTCTCTCTTCGCGAGGTGGGACTAAAAAACAGCTTAGTAAGAAACTCTAGTACCGGTTCGTGCCATGAACCGGTACTAAAGGTGCTCGTGGGGCCACAGCCTCATTAGTACCGGTTCGTGACACGAACCGGTGCTAAAGGTTCGCCACAAACCGGTACTAAAGAGCTCCTCCCGCCTAGCCGTTGGAACCGGCACTAATAGACACATTAGTGACGGCTCAAAATCAAACTGGCACTAATGTGCTTCACATTTGACCCTTTTTCTACTAGTGATGAGCTCCCATGGAATCGGGTCAAAGCCCAACCAATAGCCCATCTAAATATGCTAAGTGGGCCAAACATATCTTAATGGCCTTTCGGCCTAGGTGGAAATCAATCAAAGGAAGAAGTTGCTCTGCCGAACGCTCCGATGACTCCACATCATCATTTTTCAATCCTTTCTGACTTCATTTGTTATTTTTCATGCATTTACTAATTATTTTGAGCTATAAGACCATAAAATTGAAAAGCATTTCAAATGAACTCTGAAAAGGTTGAAAGTTGGCATGGTATCATCATTTCATCCACATAGCATGTGCAAGAAAGTTGAGAGGGTTGCGGCAAAAACTGGATGCACTTCGTGTACAAAACGGACAATCTCTTTCAAAGTATCAGGATTTCATACGGAAACTTGTCTGTTACAAAGGGATTTCATTTTTTAAAACTTATTTGAACTACTGACTTTTTGTGTGCTCAAAATGCACCATTCAAAGACACATCATCATTTTTCAATCCTTTCTGACTTCATTTGTTATTTTTCATGCATTTACTAATTATTTTGAGCTATAAGACCCTAAAATTGAAAAGCATTTCAAATGAACTCTGAAAAGGTTGAAAGTTGGCATGGTATCATCATTTCATCCACATAGCATGTGCAAGAAAGTTGAGAGGGTCCCGGCAAAAGGTGGATGCACTTCGTGAACAAAATGGACAATCTCTTTCAAAGTATCAGGATTTCATACGGAAACTCGTCTGTTACAAAGGGATTTCATTTTCTTGAACTTATTTGAATTCCTGACTTTTTGTGTGTTCAAAATGAACCATTCAAAGCAGAGACTGATTTTGAATGGTGCATATTCAACACACAAAAAGTCTGTAAAGATCGCCAACCCCAACATAAAAAAATGAGCATAGATGCGCCTATAGAGAAAATTCAACCTAAATTCATAATAAATTTCTATGAATTTTAGAGAAACTCACTATGAATTTAGGTCAAATTCCCTGTATAAGGGCATCTATTTGCATTTTGAGCTCAACAAGGCAGAGAGGGACGGGCTTATAAACCGGTGTGAGCGCCCTTCGGTTGGCGAGGTGGGACTAAACTGGACCAACCCTTTAGTCCCGGTTTGTGGCACAAACCGGGACTAATGGTCATGGGCCAGGGGCGAGGCGCATTGGTCCCGGTTCGTGCCTTGAACCGGGACCAAAAGGTCCAGACGAACCGGGACCAGTGGCCCACGTGGCCCGGCCGGCCCCCTGGGCTCACGAACCGGGACTAATGCACCCCATGGGTCCCGGTTCGTGCCGAACCGGGACTAATGGGCTGGCCAGGCCCGAACGAAAGTCCTGTTTTCTACTAGTGATGGCGGAAGCATAAGTTATAAGGGATGGGTTGGCCCTACAAAATGTGACAGAGTGTAGCGGTCGAAACTTAATTAGATGTCACTGAAATGGCGGAGACATGTGCAGTCTAAGGAACTATTTGGAATGAAACCACAATGGTTTTTGTAGATTAGCAAGCTGGATCAATTGGGAAGGTAGAATCATGCACTGTTGGAGGGAAGATAATGTGAATTGTGTGGAGTTAGCCAGATCGATTGGGAAGGTAGAGTACGTACATTATCAGAGGGAAGTGAAGGAAGCGGCACATGAAATAGCTAGGTTTTGATTTTCTAATAAAAAGATTGTAATTAGGTCGATGAGCATCCTAGCTTTTTGTTAGGTTCCCTGGCAGACCGTGTAACTATTATTTAACAACAATAGAGCATCGTCATGCCTTCCTAAGAAATAATATGAAGATAAAATAAATATGGTTTTTACTATACAAACCTTCTTCTCACTTAATTTTTATTCAGAAGTTCTTACATGTGTGCAGGTTGATGTTCCTGCTGGTTTGGATTTGTAGTGTTTTATTTGATTCATAGTGATTTCATGTGGTATACTATATCCTCTGTGTACATGATTCATTTTCTTATCTATTTTCATGATCTACAATATGCTTCAATTCGTATGTTATATTCTAGATATCGAGGGAAGATATCTTGATGGTTTCTGAGAAAGCCTTATTGTTATTGAATCTGAGGGATGGTACAATTATAAGCTCATACTACCCTACTCCAAATTCATTGAACCTTTCCATCCACTCCTTTTTTACAATATGTGTGGGTGTGTATGTTTTGTGGGAGACAATGCCTTCTATTGGATAGACAAGGCACAATATTGTGTGTAGAATTCTAGGGCAGGGGCGGGGTAGGTCGACATTGGATAGACAATATCCTTCCCACCTCTGCCTTACAACATTGTGTTGTCGACAAACTGTGTAAAAATATCAGTAATCCTAAGAAGAATGGCATTTGGGGTATATATGCGCATGCTAAAAAATGAAATTAAACAAACAAAGAAAGTTTTTTTACAAATATACTAAATGCTACCTCTACACTAGATTGTGGGGTAGTATGCGACTATGATATCTATTACCACTAATGTATCATGGTAGGCAACTTGTGGTACCTCTGGTGGTTTCGTCTACAGCGAACATAGGAAGAGTGAAGCACCTTTTTCTTTTCTTTGAAAATAGAAGTGGAACCACCTAATCCAAGGTACGTAAAGTTGAATGGTGATGCCTCTTGTCATGCCGATGAAGGAAATGGAAGCAACAGGTGCAATTATTAGGCATATGAAGGCAAGATTCATGGCAGCTCTGTGTTCATTCCTACCGCATGTTGTGAGTGTGGCGATGCCAAAACTACAAGTTATGCGGGATGGGTTGGCCCTGGCAAATATGATGGGGTGTAGGGCGATCCAAGTTTAATTAGATGACATTGAAGTGGTGGAGACATGTGGAGGCCAAGCAATTATTATGAAGCAACAACGGTTTTACACAAATTGTGTAAGCAACTATTTGGAATGAGGCAATAACGGTTTGTGTGGAGTTAGTTGGATTGTCTTGGAAGGTGGAGTTCATGCATTGTCTTGGGGAAGCGAATGAAGCAACACATGAAATAGCTAAGTTTTTTTAATCTGAATTCTTGTAACTAGAGTGAGCCCTTAACAGTTTGTTAAGTTTCCAGGTGGACCCTTTAAGTGTTCCAATAATGGTTGATGTTTCCAGGTTAACACAAAATAGCATGAAAAGAAATAAATTGTGGATGACTATTTGTTCCTATATACCAACACTCTGTTAGCTTAAATTTTATGGGAAAATTCTTAGATCCATGAAGGTTGATGTTCCCGCTAGTTTAAACGTGTGCATGCCTAGCAACTATTTGGAATAATGAAACAATTGTGTTTGCAGATTGCGTTGAGTAGTGGTGGAGCTTAGTCTAGACCAACATGGGCCATGCCCATCCCCCTTAATCTTTTTCATTCATTGAAGAGCATGCTAGATTTTGACCTAAATAGTGTTTGAACTAGGGATTAGCCCCTCCTTCCCAACTAATTTTTGTTGGGGAACGTAGTAATTTCAAAAAAAATTCCTACGCACACACAGGATCATGGTGATGCATAGCAACGAGAGGGGAGAGTGTGTCTACGTACCCTCGTAGACCGAAAGCGGAAGCATTAGCACAACGCGGTTGATGTAGTCGTACGTCTTCACGATACGACCAATCAAGTACCGAACGCACGACACCTCCGAGTTTAGCACACATTCAACTCGATGACGTCCCTCGAACTCCGATCCAGCCGAGCATTGAGGGAGAGTTCCGTCAGCACGACGTCATGGTGACGATGATGATGTTCTACCGATGCAGGGCTTCGCCTAAGCACCGCTACGATATTATCGAGGTGGAATATGGTGGAGGGGGCACCGCACACGGCTAAGAGATCAAGAGATCAATTGTTGTTCTCTATGGGATGCCCCCCTCCTCCATATATAAAGGGGGGAGGAAATGGTCGGCCAAGGGGAGGAGGCGCGCCCAAGGGGGGAGTCCTACTCCCACCGGGAGTAGGACTCCTCCTTTTCCTATTTGGAGAGGGAGAGGGAAGGAAGAGAAGGAGGGAGGAAGGAAAGGGGGGGCGGCCCCCCTCCCAATTCGGATTGGGCTTGGGGGGGGCGCCCCCTCCCTTGGTCCATTCCCCTCCTTTCCACTAAAGCCCATTAAGGCCCATGCATATACCTCCCGGGGGGTTCCGATAACCTCTCGGTGCTCCGGTATTATTCCAATCTCACTCGGAACCATTCCGGTGTCCAAATATAGTCGTCCAATATATCGATCTTTATGTCTCGACTATTTCGAGACTCCTCGTCATGTCCGTGATCACATCCGGGACTCCGAACTACCTTCGATACATCAAAACACATAAATTCATAATATAACCGTCATCGAACTTTAAGCGTGCCGACCCTACGGGTTCGAGAACTATGTAGACATGACCGAGACACGTCTCTGGTCAATAACCAATAGCGGAACCTGGATGCTCATATTGGCTCCCACATATTCTATGAAGATCTTTATAGGTCAAACCGCATAACAACATACGTTGTTCCCTTTGTCATCGGTATGTTACTTGCCCGAGATTCGATCGTCGGTATCTCAATACCTAGTACAATCTCGTTACCGGCAAGTCTCTTTACTCGTTCCGTAATACATCATCCCGCAACTAACTCATTAGTTGCAATGCTTGCAAGGCTTATAGTGATGTGCATTACCGAATGGGCCCAGAGATACCTCTCCGACAATCGGAGTGACAAATCCTAATCTCGAAATACGCCAACCCAACAAGTACCTTTGGAGACACCTGTAGATCACCTTTAT
The DNA here is from genome assembly GCF_018294505.1 of Triticum aestivum. Taxonomy (NCBI): domain Eukaryota; kingdom Viridiplantae; phylum Streptophyta; class Magnoliopsida; order Poales; family Poaceae; genus Triticum; species Triticum aestivum. The sequence goes on from NC_057796.1 coordinate 473,296,879, forward strand.
AATCACCCAGTTACGTTGTGACGTTTGGTAGCACACAAAGTGTTCCTCCGGTAAACGGGAGTTGCATAATCTCATAGTCATAGGAACATGTATAAGTCATGAAGAAAGCAATAGCAACAAACTAAACGATCATCGTGCTAAGCTAACCGATGGGTCAAGTCAATCACATCATTCTCTAATGATGTGATCCCGTTAATCAAATGACAACTCTTTGTCTATGGTTAGGAAACATAACCATCTTTGATCAATGAGCTAGTCAAGTAGAGGCATACTAGTGACACTCTGTTTGTCTATGTATTCACACATGTATTATGTTTCCGGTTAATACAATTCTAGCATGAATAATAAACATTTATCATGATATAAGGAAATAAATAATAACTTTATTATTGCCTCTAGGGCATATTTCCTTCAATTTTGTACCCCTCCAAGTCTTGCCCCCCTTATATTTTGCTCAAGCTCCGCCAATGGCGTTGAGTTACTTGGATCGATCGAAAAGGTCACAAGGATAGCTTTACAATAACATGGCATGCTCACCCGATCAAGTATCCGATCATCTATTTCCAGATAGCCCATCCAATCTCACAATGTTCCGAAAAAGGTAATCCTCCATCTACCCACTAGCCCTCCACCTAACTCGCATACGCACGTCACTTAGTCCAGCTTCTCCTTCCATAAAGGTAGCCTTGTCGCAACCCTCTTCTATGGATAGAAGGCATCCTCAGAGTTCCATTAAGGAGCACCCTATAAGAGGAAGAAGCAATGAAGAAAGTTCATATCTTGGAAGAGCTCTGTCCAAAGCCAAAACCCTGAAGAACCTCAAGAAAATAGTCTCATTGAATTTAGTCAAAGGCCCCCATAGTATCAAATATGAGGAACATAAGAGGCTTATTTTGGGAGTAAGCATCATTTATCACATTCTTAACCTAATTGAAGTTGTCCGGAATTTACCCCCCCCCTCCTATGTGATAAGGTCTTGGAAGGGGGTTCACATTTGTTAGTATGCCCCTACGCAAAGAAAGTTTGGCACGAATTTGCGATATAGCACCCGCAGGCGTCGTGATCAATGATCGACTCAGATTTGGTCAAGACAAGGTGGAAGAAGATAAATGTGCCAGATTAAGAGAAGACATCAAGAAAAGAAAGTTTCCCCTGGCAACATACATTGTCTAAAACATATGGAGGGAACAAACCTGCAAAACTATTGAAGGGAAATCGATGAGCTAGTAGTGAGTATAATAACGAGTGATGGATTATGTATCATGTTGGAGGCGACAGAGTAGTTAGCTATGTGAGAGTAGGGACATTTGTGTCCATCCTAGTAGTTTTCCTTTTCTTTTTTCTTTTCTTTAACCTATGTATATATGTTTTGTTTCCCCATTATTAATGAAAAAGCAAATCATGTGCTAATTCATCAAACGAAAGTTAATGGAGCGGAAGGGGGTATGGTCTCCTTCCTAGCCCTAATCTTGTTGTGCTCCTGGACTATAGACTAGTATGAAACAAAGTGGCCGCGATGTTTTCACATGTCATGATAGTACAAAGTTGAGAGAGAGAAAAAGCAATGAAAGGGTTTATTATGTACGATATATGTCATCAGTTTAGCGCAATGCTCACTCAAGGATGGTTCTCATGTTCATATGTTGTTGCTTACAATTATATCAACATATCAATTAGCAAAACAATACTTTCCCAAGGCATGGAATGAGCCCTCTAGTGATGAAGTAATAGCTCTCCCAATCTATGAGACCAGTCCTAAACTAAACTCAATCTTTGTTGTGTTAAGAAGTATTGAATATGCAACTCATCAAACCAATAAGAACATCAGATTTAAAACAATTGAAATGAAGAAAAACAATAAAGGTCGATTGTACTTCAATCAATGAAGCAATAAAGTCATATAGTAGTTCTAAGGGAAGGATTGAATGGGACTTTGGCATTTATACCTTCAACTAGACCTAGGGGATGGGTACTTTGATCCGCGGGATTCATAAGACAGGGGATCTGAAAGAAAAAAATAGGGTTGTAATGTTGTGTCCTCTTGAATCCTATTGGATTGAAAAATTACATTACTGTAAGGGCATATTTTGCCTTAGGGTTTTGGTGATGATGACAACACACGTGTGGACTAATCATGCGCCATAGTTTTCTCAGGTACACATTGTGTGGCACAAGACAGTTAGGTTTTCCCTCTATGCGGAAAAGATCAAAGACGGAGTTTCTGACGTTTTTATTTCCTTTGGTCGTAGGATATCCGTACTATTAAGAGGGAATCCACATCGGAAGGTATTGGGTGAATCCTTCACGTACACATTCTCTGCACCCACCATATACCTCCGTTCGAGGAGAGAGAGAGGTTCCCCATCCTCTGTTCAGTGCAGTTCTGCTCATGGCGGTTGTACCGCTTCCTTGAGCGGTTGTACCGCTGGCCAGTAGTTCCGGTCCTACCACCGCTCCTAGTACCGCTCAGGGGTGACTCCCTTCTGTACCGGGTACGGTGGTAGACCGGTGGTGGAACGGTAGTTCCGGTTTGTCTTGATTAACCGGTACTACCGCTGTTCAGGGCGGTAGTACCGCCTCGGACCCCACCGCCCAGGAACTGCTGGCCCAGCGGTAGTTCCGGTCCAACCTCCGCTCCAACTACCGGCCTGAGGGGTTTACTTTCTGTATGTGGCCCAGTAGTTTAGCGTGGTTGTGCGGTAGTTCCGGTTTGTTCCGATAAACCAGTACTACCGGGTGCGCCACCGGAAGTACCGCTCCTATGCGTTTCCGCACATAACGGTTGGATCTTGGGGGGCCTATTTAAGGAGGTGCTTCTCCTACCTCCCACCTACCTCTTGCCTCTCTCTCTCCTCCATTACTGCCATTAAAGCTCTCTTGCCCAATCTCTCTCTCTCTAGCCACTCAAACTCGTTGATTTGCTAGGGATTGAAGGAGGAGACCTAGATCTACACTTCCACCAAAGGATATTTGATTCCCCCGTACTTTCTTGTGTGGATTTTGTTACTCTTGGGTGCTTGGGCGCCCTAGACGGAATAGGTCACTTCGGAGCCACATTCCATTGTGGTGAAGCTCTAGGGTTTCGTTGGGAGCCTCCAATTAAGTTGTGGAGAGAGCCCCAACCTTGTTTGTAAAGGTCTGGTTGCCGCCTTCAAGGGCACCAATAGTGGAATCACGGCATCTCGCATTGTGTGAGGGTGTGAGGAGAATACGGTGGCCCTAGTGGCTTCTTGGGGAGCATTGTGCCTCCACACCACTCCAACGGAGACGTACTTCCCTTTAAAAGGAAGGAAATTCAGTAACACATCCTCGTCTTCACCGGCTCCACTCTTGGTTATCTCGTGCCTTTACTTGTGCAAGCTTTTTTGTGTTATATCCCTTGCTTGCTTGTGTGCTTGTTGTTGTTGTTGCATCATATAGGTTGCCCACCTAGTTGCATATCTAGACAACCTACTTTGATGCAAAGTTTAAATCGGTAAAGAAAAGCTAAAAATTGTTAGTTGCCTATTCACCCCCCTCTAGTCAACTATATCGATCCTTCCAATTGGTATCAGAGCCTCATATTTTTTTAAGGACTTTGCCGTCCGAAGAGTATGGTTGACACCGTAGACGGTGGGGAGGAGCACTCCGGTGTGACTCCGGTCTCGTCTACGGCCGATGGGGGAACCACGGTCCCTCATGAGGAATTCAATGTGGCTTTGGACACATTAAAAACCTCCATGACGACCGAGGTTGAAAGCATGTTTAATAAGTTCATAGAAGGGCTTAAATTATCCACTGCACCGATGAAAGTGGGTGATCCGACTAACAAGGTGACGGATGCTAATCCCGACAAGGGGGAAGATACTAGTGAAAAGGCTCCTTCTTCTAGTGGTAAAAATGGCACCGGCATCTTTGCCCATGTGGAACCTCCACTTGTTTATGGTGGACCGATTCCCTTCACTCATTTAAATCATGCCGGTCCTCCCCCTAAGATTGTGAAAAATGAGGACTTTGATTCTTGGGTCTATCGCTTTAAGTGTCACTTAAACCATGTTAATACTAATCTTTGGAGAATCATTGAAGAAGGTTTTTTCCGCATGATCGAAGCAACTTCACTCCTAGAGAAGCCACGGATAATCAATTCAATGAGAATGCTCTCTTCATCATCCAAGATGCAATTCCACCCAAAGATCTTGCTCATCTCTGGCCATTCTCCATGGATAAGGATGCATGGCGCCAGGTTGTCTCCCTCTATAGGGAAAGCGCAAGCATTCAACGCTCCAACTATGAAGTGGTGCAAGATGAAGCCTATGAGTTTGCAATGAAAGAGGATGAAGAACCTCGTGAGCTTTATCGGAGATTAACTACTCTCGTGGTCACACTCCGAGATCATGGGAGCAAGGATACGGATGACAATTGGATCAAGCGCAAATTCCTCAAGGCCATGATGCCTTACCACAAGGCCATGTCCTCCGTCATTCGTCAAAGGCCGGATTTCCACACCTTGTCCTCATGTGAAGTATTGGATGAGTTCGTGGCAATGAGTATCTTGGACAAGACGGCCGACAATGCGGTGTTACGTTCTCAAAGAGCAAAGAAGCCCAACCTTGCATTGAAGGCCAAGGTTAGTGTGGAAGAAGAGGACGAAGAGGAAGAAGAGGAGAGCAATCCCGAAGATACAAAGTATGCTTATCATGAACACATGGCTCTTGCTTCAAGGCAATTTTGGAGTAAGAAGAACACAAGCCCCAACTTCAACAAGAACAACTCAAGTGGCGCAAAGATCAAGCAACGAGTGAGGACTTGCTATAATTGTGGAAATGTGAGCCATTTTGTTGTGGAATGTCCTTATGAGAAGAGAGAAGACAATGGTGGCAAGCTCATCCGAAAGGACAAGGACAAGTCTTTCCCCAACAAGAGCAACTTCACCAAGAAGACTCCACCCAAGGGGTTGGTGGCACAAGAAGAGTACAATGAGGATGATGATGAAGACGGTGAGTCGGTTGCCGTGGCCTCCATTGCCATTGCAACAACTCCACGGGTGTCTCTCTTCGACTCACCCAATGAGAACATCACCGCCAAGTGCCTCATGGCTAAAGCCACCAACAAGGTAACCCCCAACATCAAAACTACCATCATTAATAATCCTTCTTTGACGGATTGCATTGATGAACATGAGGGGTCTAATGTGGAGGAGAATGAATTTGAGTCTTTTATGAGTAAGCTTAAGGGTAAATCCAAGAAGCACTTCGTTGCTCTCTTGGAACAACTTGGCGAAGCCAATGACATGATCGAGGCTCACAAAGATAGCATCTCTAAGATGGAAGGCCATAGTCATGACTATGCCGATGAGATTTCGGATCTTTCCAATGCTCTTGAGGAAGAGCGAGGTATTCGTTTGGCTCTTGAGGAGTCATACAACGATGACCACGCTAAATTAAAGAAAGATCTTGATCATGCTCTTGTTGTATCTCGTGTGCTAAACTCCGAGAAGGCCAAGCTTGGGGTTGATCTTGCTAGAGTCAAAGATAAGTTTGATTTACTTGACAAGGATCAGAAGGTCTTGAAGGGTGCTCATGCTAGCCTCAAAGAGTCTCATGATCAACTCCAAGTAAAGCTAACCAAGGAGAAAGCCACCTTTCCTCATATGGTCTTAATTGATAATGCAAATGCTACTAACCCATGTTGTGAGCATGTGCATCTTGTTGAGGAGAATGCTAAGTTGAAGAAGCAACTTGAGAAAGGCCTTGTGTCGTGCATACAAGGTGAGAAGAACCTCAACGACCTTTTGGGCAATCAAAAGGAAGTTGCGGCCAAGGAAGGAATTGGGTTCACACCCAAGTCCAAGAACAAGAAGAAGGATGACAAGGCCAAACGACCTCCCCCTCTCAAGCAAACTTTTGTGAAGGAGGGAGAGGGTGCTTCTAAGAAGAAGAAGAACAATGTGAAGGGTAGTGATGCTAAGAAGGGCAACGCTACCCCTCCCAACAAAGCCGGGGACTTTAACCCTTCTTATGTGTTATGCCGTGCTAGTGATGGACATGTTTATGCCAAATTTGTTGGTTCTTCTTATGAGTACATTGAATGGTCTATTTGGGTTCCTAAGACCCTTGTTACTAACATCAAAGGACCCATTACAAAATGGGTACCTAAAACTAAGCATTTATTTCTTGTAGGTGTTTGCTTCCGGTGGGGGATCATGGTTGCTCGATAGTGGAGCCACTAATCATATGACCGGAAGCAAGGACTTGGTGGTGGACGTTCACAAGATTTCATCTATGCCCACCAATGTCGAGTGGGGTGATGCCTCGTCTTCTAAGGTATTGGGACTTGGCAAGGTTGTCATTTCTCATGATCTCACGATCGAGAAGGTCATGCTTGTTGAGTCCCTTGCATACAATTTACTTTCCGTTCGTCAACTTGCACTCATGAGCTTTGCCACTTTCTTTGATGTTGATACCGTGGCCCTCTTGTGGAGCAAGACTCTTAAAGTAGCCTTTGTTGGGCATGTCGAGAATGGTCTCTATGTGATTAACTTTTCAGAGCGACCCACTAAGACCGCGACATGCCTAATGGCTAAAGTTAACGCGGGATGGCTTTGGCATCGCCGTTTAGCCCATGTCAATATGAGATCTTTGCAAAGTCTTCTCAAGGGGGACCATGTCCGTGGACTAACAAATGTTAGTTTTGCTAAAGATCGTGCTTGTAGTGCTTGTATTGAAGGAAAGCTACATGAAAAAGGCTCACCCTCCCACGACTATCATTTACTCGAAGAGGCCTTTGGAGCTCCTTCACTTGGATCTCTTTGGGCCTCCTTCTTTTGATAGCCTTGGGGGTAGAAATTATTGCTTGGTGATTGTGGATGATTATTCAAGATACACTTGGGTATATTTCTTCAAGAGGAAGAGCGAGACCCAACAAACCGTCATTGACTTTGCAAATGAAGCCCAACGTCAACACAATGCAAAGATCTTGACAATAAGAAGTGACAACGGCACCGAGTTCAAGAACTACACCTTGGATGAGTTTCTTAGTGATGAGGGGATCAAGCATCAATACTCCGCACCATATACCCCTCAACAAAATGGTGTTGCGGAGAGGAAGAACCGGACGTTGATGGATGCTGCAAGGACCATGATGGCGGAATTCAAGTCTCCATACAACTTTTGGGCCGAAGCCATCAACACCGCGTGACATGCTTCAAATCGGCTCTATCTCCGCAAAGGCTTGAACAAAACTCCATATGAGATACTCACCGGTAACAAGCCCAATCTCAAGTACTTTCGGGTGTTCGGGTGTAAGTGTTTCATTCTCAAGAAAGATGTTCGGTTGTCTAAATTTGAGGCTAGAGCTTATGAGGGCATATTTGTTGGTTATGCTACAAACTTTCATGCTTACCGTGTCCTCAATAAGTCCACGGGACTTATTGAGGAGACGTGTAACGTGGAGTTTGATGAGAATAACGGCTCCCAAATGGAGCAAAGTGGCACTTGTGATGTAGGTGATGAAATTCCTCCTCAAGCCATAAGAAGAATGGGAGTTGGTTTTATCCTACCCATTACGAACCCCTTGTGGCCGTAGGATAAGGTCAATGCTCCACTCAAGTGGAGCAATCACCAACCCAAGGCCCACACGCTTCCGAAGAACAAAGTGAAGGCCCTCAACCTCATGAACAAGACGAAGGGCAAGATCAATCTCAAGACGGTGTTGAATCACCAAGTGATGCCCCAGGTCAAGTTCTCTCCTCCGAGCAAGTTCAAGATCAAGAGCATCCTCAAGATCAAGAACAAGCTCAAGACGGCGCTCAAGATGATCAAGTGACCGCTCCTCGACTCACCCCCGAGGAGGAATTGGAGCGTCGTGCTGCCAAGATTGCATCCAAGCTCTCCACCAAGGGTCATCTCATGAAGAATGTGCTTGGAAGCATTCAAAAGGGGGTAAGCACTCGTATACAATTGGCAAACTATTGTGAACATCACGTGTTTGTCTCTTGTGTTGAACCCCAAAAGGTCTATGAGGCGCTCGAAGATCCGGATTGGCTCAATGCCATGCATGAAGAACTCAACAACTTCGAGTACAATAAGGTGTGGAGATTGGTGCCAAGGCCAACGAGGAACCACAATGTCATTGGAACCAAATGGATATTCAAGAACAAGCAAGATGCTCATGGGACCATCGTTCGCAACAAGGCAAGAGTGGTAGCACAAGGCTACTCCCAAGTCGAGGGTATCGACTACGGTGAAACCTTTGCTCCCGTTGCTCGCCTTGAATCCATTCGTTTGTTGATTGCTTATGCTTCTCATCATAACTTTAAGTTGCAACAAATGGATGTGAAGAGTGCTTTTCTTAATGGTCCTATTAATGAGTTGGTGTATGTCAAGCAACCCCCCGGGTTCGAGGATCCCTACTTCCCGGTCATGTGTATCAACTCGATAAGGCACTCTATGGCCTTAAACAAGCCCCACGTGCGTGGTATGACCACCTTACCAAGTTGTTGCAAGATCGTGGTTTTGAAGTTGGGAAAATCGACCCCACTCTTTTTACTAAGAAGGTCAAAGGGGAGTTGTTTGTGTGCCAACTATATGTTGATGATATTATCTTTGGTTCCCCTAACAAAGCTTTCAATGAGGAATTTGCCGCTCTCATGACCTCAAAGTTCAAGATGTCTTCGATGGGAGAGTTGAAGTTCTTTCTCGGGTTCGAAGTCAAGAAAAGAAGAGAAGGAACCTTCATCAACAAAGCCAAATATACTCAAGACATGCTCAAGAGATTCAAGCTAAGTGATGTCAAGCCGACCTCCACTCCAATGCCCGTCAAATGCCAACTTGACATAGATCCCAATGGTAAAGAAGTGGATCAAAAGGTATATCGCTCCATGATTGGCTCCTTGCTTTACCTTTGTGCATCTAGACCGGATATCATGTTGAGTGTGGGAATTTGTGCACGGTTTCAAGCCGCACCTAAGGAAAGCCACTTTGTGGCGGTCAAGCGAATCTTTCGATATTTGGCTCATACCCCAAACTTTGGCTTATGGTATCCAAGAGGTGAAAACTTCAAGCTTGCAGGATATTTGGATTTCGATTGAGCGGGAGACAAAATGCATAGGAAGTCCACTTCCGGAGGGTGCCAATTTCTTGGTTGCTCTTTGGTAAGTTGGTCTTCCAAGAAGCAAAGTTGTGTGTCTCTCTCGTCCACCGAAGCGGAGTATGTGGCCGCCGGTAGTTGTTGTGCACAACTTCTTTGGATGAGGCAAACTTTAAAGGATTACGGTGTCATTTGTGACAAAGTGCCTCTTTGGTGTGATAATGAAAGTGCCATCAAGATTTCTCTCAACCCGGTGCAACACTTCAAGACGAAGCATATTGAGATTCGGTATCACTTCATCCGGGATCACATTAGGCGAGGGGAGATCGAGCTCAACTACGTCAACACTCATGATAACCTTGCAGATATTTTCACGAAGCCCTTGGATGAAGCAAGATTTCGCGAGTTAAGGCATGAGCTAAATATCATTGATTCGAGCAATTGCTTGAACCTTTGCACACCCCACCATACTCAACATGATGTCTTGCTCTAGGTGTAGGCATGGACATAGGAGGAGTATTGTTCTCTCAATGAACTCTTCCTCCCCCCCATTATGCATAAATTGATCAATTCTTTCACATTAGCCATTGTTGATGGTACTTGTGATTCAAAGACGAGTTTTTGGTCATGGGCCCAAGGATAATTCTTCGCGGTGCCATACCCTCTTAACTCAAACATAGGTGGCTCCGGCCACCGCCCTTGAGCTTAGGTGTTTTTCCTTGTTGTGTGTTTCCTTTTTCCTAGCTCTTTTAGGTCTCCTAGATGTTTGAATTCTCTAAAGAGTGGTTTTCTTGTTTGCTTCTTGCACTCTTGAGAGTCTTCTTCATCATATGACAGTGTCTTCATTCCATCCTAAGCCTCCTCTTCCCAAGCCATCTTTTCCAAATGTACACAAGTTTGATCTCCTTTTTGTGCTTGGGCTGTTGCAACCTAGCAGTACAACCGGTGGTCAGACCGGCTCTACTGGTCTTCCCCTACGTTGTATAGTCCCAGCGGTACTTCAGGTCCTGCACGAGCGGTTCTACCGCTCCTGCCTGTACCGGTATCTCTGGCCGGTACTACCGGTATTTAGACGCGGTACTACCGCTGCTTCTGGAGCGGAAGTACCGCTCTCAACCACCGGGTAGCTACAGGACCGGTACTACCGCTCCTAGGAGCCGTACTACCGGCTGACATCTGGGGCTTATATAAGGGGAGCGGGCTGAAGGGGTTTTCTTTTTCCCCTTCGTGCTCGTCCTCCTCTAATCCCTAGCCGCTGGTTGCTTCGTCCTTCACCCCGGAGCGCCCTCAGGCCCTCTAGATCGGTCGGCCCTTCATCAGATCCTCTCTGTGGAGGCCGCCTCTTCTTCGATCTACTTCCATGGATACCGGTAATGCCCTGTTCTTCTCGTTCTTAGGGTTCCTCTTGTTGAATCCAACTCTAGGGCATTGCTTGTATTCCCCCATTTTTGGCCAAATAGTTGGTGGGAGAGATCCGTATAGCCTCCTTCTGTTTCATGTGCGTATGTAGAGGTAGGAATATTGCATATAGGTTCGAGAAAGGGCAGTTCTCGTTCTTCCACTCGGCAGATTCGCTCTCAGCGGTCTCGAGCGGTTCTACCGATGGAACAACCGGAACAACAGGTTCCTCTGAACCTATATGCACTGTTTCTCCTCTACCTACTTACATGAGAGATATTCCTCTGATCTTGTGTACATTCCTCTCATCATTGTTGGGGTTTCTGTGTGCTCTCTGTGTGTGTCTGCAGGTGGCTCTAGTTCTCGTGCTGCTCGGAAGCCTCAAAACACCAAAAAAGGGCCCGTAGGGGCAAACCTTCGGATGACAATGAGGACTCTCATGAGGTGGTGATTCCTACCAAGGCCACTCGTCGGGAGAAGTCTGTTGCTGCCAAGCAACGTGTTGTGGTGCCAATGCACAAATGGAAGATGCCAGACTGGCAAAGGTTTCGTTTCCAGGATCCCTACACTGTTGCACCGAATCCTCATTGGAACAACCCTCAGTTCTGGAATGAGCTACAGATGAGGATTGTGTCAGAAGTTTTCGAGCATCAAAAGAACAAGTTCACCCGGATGTGGTCCATTGACATCGATCATTGGAGGAACAATCTTGATTACTTTGGAGAAGCTCTGGCGATCTGTGAGGAGTTTGATTTGATCAAGCTCATGACTTTTTTCAATGTGCAGCTCGTCCATCAGTTCTATGCTACAGTCCACTTCGGCTCTGATGAGGAACGCCACCTCTCCTTTATGTGCCGTGATGAGTTCTTTCATGTCCCGTGGAGAGCCTTCTGCAATGCTCTTGGTTATGAGGATACCGGGATTGAGGATCAAGGTTGCATTGCTGGGGAACGTAGTAATTTCAAAAAAAATTCCTACGGACACGCAAGATCATGGTGATGCATAGTAACGAGAGGGGAGAGTGTTGTCTACGTACCCTCGTAGACCGTAAGCAGAAGCGTTATGACAACGCGGTTGATGTAGTCGTACGTCTTCACGATCGACCGATCCTAGTACTGAAAGTACGGCACCTCCGCGATCTGCACACGTTCGGCTCGGTGACGTCCCACGAACTCACGATCCAGGAGAGTGTCGAGGGAGAGCTTCGTCAGCACGACGGCGTGATGACGGTGATGATGAAGCTACCGGCGCAGGGCTTCGCCTAAACACTGCAACGATATGACCGAGGTGGATTATGGTGGAGGGGGGCACCGCACACGACTAAGAGATCAATGATCAACTTGTGTGTCTATGGGGTGCCCCCTGGCCACGTATATAAAGATGGAGGGAGGAGGAGGCCGGCCCTCATAGTGCGCGCCCAAAGTGTGGAGTCCTACTAGGACTCCCTAGTCCTAGTAAGATTCCACCTCCCACATGGAATAGGAAAAAGGGAAGGGAGAAGGAGAAGGAAGGAAGGGGGCGCCCCTTTCCCTAGTCCAATTCGGACCAGTCCATGGGGAAGGGGCGCGGCCACCCTTGAGGCCTTTCTCTCCTTTCCCGTACGCCCATTAAGGCCCAATACGAATTCCCGTAACTCTCTGGTACTCCGATAAATACCCGAATCACTCGGAACCTTTCCGATGTCCGAATATAGCCTTCCAATATATCGATCTTTACGTCTCGACCATTTCGAGACTCCTCGTCATGTCCTCGATCTCATCCGGGACTCCGAACAAACTTCGGTCATCAAATCACATATCTCATAATACAAATCGTCACAGAACGTTAAGCGTGCGGACCCTACGGGTTCGAGAACTATGTAGACATGACCGAGACTCATCTCCGGTCAATAACCAATAGCGGAACCTGGATGATCATATTGGTTCCTACATATTCTACGAAGATCTTTATCGGTCAAACCGCATAACAACATATGTTGTTCCCTTTGTCATCAGTATGTTACTTGCCTGAGATTCGATCGTCTGTATCTCAATACCTAGTTCAATCTCGTTACTGGCAAGTCTCTTTACTCGTTCCGTAATGCATGATCCCGCAACTAACTCATTAGTCACATTGCTTGCAAGGCTTATAGTGATGTCCATTACCGAGAGGGCCTAGAGATACCTCTCCGATACACGGAGTGACAAATCCTAATCTCGATCTATGCCAACTCAACAAATACCATCGGAGACACCTGTAAAGCATCTTTATAATCACCCAGTTACGTTGTGACGTTTGATAGCACACAAGGTGTTCCTCCGGTATTCGGGAGTTGCATAATCTCATAGTCTGAGGAACATGTATAAGTCATGAAGAAAGCAGTAGCAATGAAACTGTAATGATCATAATGCTAAGCTAACGAATGGGTCTTATCCATCACATCATTCTCCTAATGATGCGATCCCGTTCATCAAATGACAACACATGTCTATGGTTAGGAAACATAACCATCTTTGATAAACGAACTAGTCAAGTAGAGGCATACTAGGGACACTTTGTTTTGTCTATGTATTCAGAATGATGTGATCCCGTTCATCAAATGACAACACATGTCTATGGTTAGGAAACATAACCATCTTTGATAAACGAACTAGTCAAGTAGAGGCATACTAGGGACACTTTGTTTTGTCTATGTATTCACACATGTACAAAGTTTCCGGTTAATATAATTCTAGCATGAATAGTAAACATTTATCATGAAATAAGGAAATAAAAAATAACTTTATTATTGCCTCTAGGGCATATTTCCTTCAGTCTCCCACTTGCACTAGAGTCAATAATCTAGTTCACATCGCCATGTGATTTAACACCAATAGTTCACATCACCATTTGATTAATACCCATAGTTCAGATCGCCATGTGACCAACACTCAAAAGATTTACTAGAGTCAAAAATCTTAGTTCACATCGCCATGTGATTAACACCCAAAGGGTACTAAGGTGTGATCATGTTTTGCTTGTGAGAGAAGTTTAGTCAACAGGTCTGTCGGTGTGGAACGACACCTATGGGATCACAAGAATCCCTACTACGGTTGCCGGGGCGCGGGATTGCAAGAAGAGCAGGGCTAGTAGACAGCACAAGGATCGTTTACCCAGGTTCGGGCCGCGAGGATGCGTAAAACCCTAGTCCTGCTTTGGTGGGTGTATTTCAGAGAGTTCTTGAGCTCTCGAACTAGCTGTGGTGAGTGTGTGGTTCGAAAGAACCGAATCCTTCTCCTGTATGCCATGGCCTCCTTTTATACTCGGAAGGGGCTGCCACAGTGGCACACAGGAGGTGGAAAGGCGTACAGTGCCCTGAGTTTATCGCTCGTATTACAGGACAAGACACATTTAATGCATAGCTTAGGTGTGCCCTTGCTTTATCGGGGACGGGGGCGAGGCCCGTCCCGTCCGTCACCGCTCCTCCTCGCTTCGACACGCGCCTTGGCCAGCGATGCGTGCGGCGCCATGTAGGCAAGCAGGCAGCTGAGGTGGCACGGTGGTGGAGCCTTCACGAAGATCTGCATGCCGCCACGCAGGCGCTCGATGAGTGGGCCTGGGGGCTGCATGCTGGTAGCTGCATGTGAGCAGCGGTGGAAGCTTGGTTGGCGTGGACCTGGCGGTGGCCCTGCTGGCGTCCTTGGCGAGGGTCTTGCCGGGTGGCCCGGCAAGGGTCTTGCCGTGGCGCACTGTCGTCCCCGGCAAGGGCTTTGCCGGGGGTCTGGTGGCCTTCCTTGGCAAGGAACTTGCCGAGGATCGTCGTCTTCTAATCCTCATCTGATCTTGAATATGTTGTCGGAGTAAATGGCCACGGGTAGCCTAACCGACTCCCCCTGGCTCTTCAAAAATTGTCAGGCCATTCGAGCCTGCAAGCATCCAGAGCATGGAGCCGCCTTCCTCCGGCTGGCTATCCCTAGGGCCGACTACCAGAAGGCGACCCGACCTCAGAAACCTCCTCCAAAGAAAGCTACGAGATGGCCGACAACAGGAAGTCGGCCCCAAGAGGACCGACTCCCAGAAGCCGGCCATGAAGAGAGCCGACTCCCAGAAGCAGGCCAAGACTGCACCCACCAAGACTGCATCCACATAACGGTGATAAGACGGGGCGTGGCCGCAGTATAGCCCACTACCCCCGAATCCCGGAACCGGCATGGCCACAGGGCGCCGTGCGGGTCAGCCATCCCCGTCCGGCGCGGCACTGTAGCCATGTTAACCTCAACGTCACCCACGACAGGCGCCAGTATGGCCCGCGGGTAGTGGGCCCCTTTAGCCAGAGAGACACTCGAAGGCGGCCCGACCTCCCCTAGTCGGCCGGGGGCGTAGCCGGCTCCCAATAGCCGGCTACCTCCCTCCCTCGAAACATGTGCCTCATTAAGGAGACAAGACGAGGTGAGGCTATAGTGAGAGCCCGCAGGGCGGCGGCATTGTGGCCACGCTTACCTCGACAAAACCCTCGTCATCAGGGGCGAGGCAACAGTAACCAGCCGCCGACAAGGCCCCCAAGTGGTGGGGCCGGCCTGTCGGCCAAGAGGCCGGTAGCCGGCGGGACCCACCAGTCGGCGGGCCCCCAATGGCCGGCGGAGAAGCCGGCGAACACGGACACTGACGGCTGGGACCCGCGCCCAGCCGGATTACCATTGTACCCCTGGGGGGTAGGCCTATATAAACCCCCCGGGACACCCATGCAAAGGGTTGATCTCATAGAGTTTCACACACCACATAGAGAGAAAAGGAGAGCTAGCCTTGCCCTTCTTCTTCCTCTAGCCAGACAGCTCAAGGAGCACTTGTAGCTACTTGTATTGATCTAGTGATCATGCGGAGACCCCGCAGAGCAGGACTAGGGGTATTATCTCCACGGAGAGCCCCGAACCTGGGTAAGATCCGCCGGCGTGCATGTCTTCGCCTCATCCCGTTTCCAGGCACCAGCGACGTCTTACTGGCTCCCACAATGATAAGCCACCCGTTGGCATATGTCGCACCTACCACCCGACATTTGGCGCCCACCATGGGGCCAGGTGCACCGTCGTCCGGAGACCTGTTCTGGACGGGAACCCTTTTCCTCCCCCGCGAGCGCAGCCAGCCTGCTGCACCCGATGGCGCTTGCCCCGACGCGCTGCAAGGCGTTGACGACGCCTGCGCAGCGAGCTGCCTCGCTGATCTTCTTGGCGAGACTCACATCTCCGACGAGCCCGCGTCCAACGCGGGCACGGACTACCCCGAGAGTCGCCTCGTCAGCCTCCTCGGCCAACTTCACGTCTCCAGCGAGCTTGCTGTAGACTTGGAGTTGGTCGGCTCCACCGACCCGATGCTTGTCGACTCCGACACGGCATCGCTCGACGCCTACTCCTCTGACGTGCTAGTCTTCAACGACCCTCTCCCCCGAGCTGACAGCGGCAGCAGTGCTGTCACTGAGGTGCTGGTCATCAGCCACGTCGCCGACTCGGGCGAGAACGCCCACGACGCCCTACAAGCGGCGATGCATGACTTGTCCGTCCCCATCCCGGCCGACGCCGACGCCGAGACCCTGGAGGCACGCCGCCTTGCCCTCATCGCGGAGGGCCAGAAGATAGCCTCCATGAGACGCCTCACTGAGGCTCACCAGCGCGAAGTCGACCGCGCCGCCTTCGGTACGCCGCCTCATGGCGGGCCGAGCCGAGCCGGCCTCATCAAGAAGCGCAGCGCGGCCATCGCGAGCATGCTGGGGGCAGACCGCCCCATCTACGCCACACCGCTCGAGAATCTGCGAGCCGCTCAGGCGGCCGCTGAGGAGCTAAATGGGCTGGGGGCTGATGAGCTCCCCTACATGACAAGGCGCATCCAGCAGCTGATCGACGTGGCCGTAGAACGGCATGAAGCCGGCGCCCGCGCTGAGAGTCCTCCCCTACGCCGAGAGCACGCCGCGACATCCCGATCGCCGACTGCGAGCGGCGCCCGCGCAAGGAAAGACAAGGAGCCGGCTGCTAGCCGCAGCCGGACCCGGATCACCATCGAGCGCGACGCGGAAGGCTGCCCTCGAGCAGTGGAGCGCCAAAGCAATCCGCCTCCTCCCCCGCCTCGGGGGGAGAGATATACCACCCCGCCACCTGTCACACATCCGACTCTCGGTGGCCGACTAGGCCACCGCGAAGGAGTCGGCAAGAACGACGCCCGCCACTGGATCGACCCCCTAGCTCGATCCCTGGCGCTAGAAGAAGAAGACGATGTCGGCCCGCCATGCTTTCGCCCCCGCATCCGCGATGAGCCCTTCCCCAAAGGGTTTTCGCTCCCTAGAGACACGCCCAAGTACAACAGCTCTGTGAAGCTGGAAGATTGGCTCATCAACTACTCCACCGCTGTCAGCATAGCAAACGGCAACAGGCGCGTAGCCGTGAAGTACGTCCCTCTCATGCAGCAAGGCACGACACGCACCTGGCTCAACAGCCTCAAGCCCTACAGCGTCAACAGCTGGCTGGACTTCGCGGAAGTCTTCGTCCGCAACTTCACCAGCACGTACAAGCGGCCTCCCAAGCCCCGCCAGCTCTCCCTATGCGTCCAAGGGCCCGATGAGTTGACCCGCGACTACCTCACGCGGTGGGCCGAGTTCCGCAACTCCTGCGAGGGGGTGCACGAGGTGCAGGCCATCGAATACTTCACCGCCGGGTGCCGAGAAGGCACCCTCCTCAAGCACCGACTCCTCTGCGATGAGCCGGCTACCCTCGACGAGCTGCTGGTCATTGCAGACAAGTACGCCACAGCTGACTCCTCGATGAAGACCGAGCTCCAAGTAGGCGCCTCTGGGAAGGTGCTCGCCCCGGCTCCAAAGACGCCGGCTGGCGACTCCAATCGGCGCCCCTACCAGAGCGACCACAAGCGCAAGGCCCCTATGTCGCCTTCCACTAGTCGGCAGGTGGCCACGGTCAAAGACGAGCAGCCCGAAGAGCGGCCCGCTCCCAAGAAGAAGGGCGGCAGGCCGGCTTGGCAGCCGGCCTTCTCCTACGAGCAAACTCTCGATGCCCCCTGCAAGTTCCACAGCGGCGCGAAGCCATCCAACCACACGACCCGAAAGTGCCACTGGCTCACCCGGATCTCCAAGGGTGAGGGGCTGGTGCTGCCTCCGCCTCCCGGCCCGCCGCTTCCAGCCCCCCAGCAGCCGGCTGCTCGACCAGCAGTCGGAGCCATTCAAGATGAGTTCCCTGATGAGCACGCCGCCTACGTCGTCTTCACGAGCCAGGTTGAAGACAAGCGCAGCCGGCGCCGACAGCACCAAGAGGTCAACGCAGTCGCCTCCAGCAGCCCCGAGTTCATGCATTGGTCCGAAAGGCCTATCAACTGGAGCCGGGCCGATCACCCAGAGGTGATGCCGTCCCCTGGCTCCTACACATTAGTGTTGGATGTCACTCTCGCAACAGAGAGGCGGGCTGCCCGATTCTCCCGCGTTCTGATTGATGGCGGGAGCGGTATCAACATACTGTACCGCGATACCATGGAGAAGTTGAACCTCAAGGCGAACCAGCTCATGCCGAGCCGGACCGTTTTCCATGGCATCGTACCCGGCCTGTCCTGTTCCCCGATCGGCAAGATCAAGATGGATGTTCTCTTCGGAGACAACGATCATTTTCGTCGAGAAGCGATCTGGTTCGAGGTAGTGGATCTGGAAAGCCCTTACCACGCTTTGCTCGGCCGACCTGCTCTAGCCAAGTTCATGGCTGTGCCCCACTACGCCTACCTGAAGATGAAGAAGCCGAGCTCAAAGGGGATCATCACAGTGGCCGGCGACTACAAGAAGTCCATCGAGTGCGCTACAGCCAGCAGTCGACTGGCCGAGACCCTCGTAGTGGCAGAAGAGAAGAAGATGCTGGATCGAGTTGTGGCCATGGCCGGCAAGCAGCCGGCCTTGTCCCCCAACCCCAAGGAATATGATGCGCAGGGCTCCTTCCAGCCGGCCAAGGAGACGAAGAAGATACCTCTGGACCCGGAGAACCCGGAGAGGTTTGCAGTCATTGGTGCAAATCTGGACAGTAAATAGGAAGGCGAGCTCATCGTCTTCCTCCGTGAGAATCGAGACATTTTTGCATGGTCCCCAAAGGACATGCCGGGTGTTCTGAAGGATTTCGCCGAGCACAAATTACACGTCCGAGCGGACGCGAAGCCGGTCAAGCAGCCCCTCCGCAGACTGTCAGAAGAGAAGAGAAGAATTGTAGGAGAAGAGATAGCCCGGCTCCTTGCCGCCGGCTTTATTATGGAAGTGTTTTTCCCAGAGTGGCTTGCCAACCCAGTCTTGGTGTTGAAGAAGAATAACAAATGGCGTATGTGTATAGACTACACTAGCCTCAACAAGGCCTGCCCCAAAGATCCGTTTGGTCTGCCACGGATTGATCAAGTAATAGACCCCACAGCCGGATGCGAGCTGTTGAGTTTTTTGGATGCCTACTCAGGATACCACCAGATAAAATTGGACCCAGCAGACCGCCTGAAGACCGCCTTCATCACACCATTTGGAGCTTTCTGTTACCTGACTATGACATTCGGCTTGAGGAATGCCGGTGCCACTTTTCAGCGTTGCATGCAGAAATGCCTGCTCAAGCAACTCGGCAGAAATGCCCACGTCTACATAGACGATATTGTGGTGAAGACAGAAAAGCGCGGCACCCTGCTGGAAGACCTCAAAGAAACATTTGCCAACTTACGGCGATTCCAGGTCAAGCTCAACCCCGAGAAATGCGTGTTCGGAGTACCAGCCGGCCAGCTTCTAGGCTTTCTGGTCTCCGAACGCGGCATTGAGTGCAACCCTGTGAAGATCAAGGCCATTGAGAGAATGGAGATTCCCACCAAGTTGCGAGACGTTTAGAAGTTCACCGGGTGCCTGGCCTCCCTAAACCGCTTTATCAGCCGGCTAGGAGAGAAGGCTCTCCCCCTGTACCGACTCATGAAGAAATCCACTCATTTCGAGTGGAATGACCAAGCAGACCAAGCCTTCCATGAGTTGAAGAAGATGCTGACCACTCCACCTGTCCTGGCGGCGCCGACTGAGAAGGAGCCCATGCTCCTCTACATTGCCGCAACTAGCCGAGTGGTCAGTACAGTCGTCGTGGTCCAGCGCCTAGAAGAAGGCCGAGCCCAGCTAGTCCAGAGGCCGGTATATTATCTAAGTGAAGTACTATCCAGCTCAAAGCAAAACTACCCACACTACCAGAAGATGTGCTATGGAGTATACTTCGCCGCCAAGAAACTGAAGCCCTACTTTCAAGAGCATCCCATCACGGTCGTGTGCACCGCCCCGCTTGCCGAGATCATAGGCAGCCGGGATGCATCCGGCCGGGTGGCTAAATGGGCCATTGCTGTGGCACCTTACACAATCTTCTATCAGCCCCGCACCGCCATCAAATCCCAAGCGTTGGCCGACTTCCTCGTCGACTGGGCCGAGACCCAGTACCTACCGCCGGCTCCCGACTCCACTCATTGGCGGATGCACTTCGACGGGTCCAAGATGCGCACCGGCTTGGGAGCCGGCATCGTCCTCACCTCTCCCAAAGGCGACAAGCTCAGATACACGCTGCAAATCCATTTTGCCGCCTCCAACAACGTGGCTGAGTACGAGGCGCTCATACACGGGCTCCGGCTAGCCAAAGAGCTCGGCATACGCCGGATCCTGTGTTATGGCGACTCGGACTTGGTGGTCCAGCAGTCGTCTGGCGACTGGGACGCCAAGGATGCAAACATGGCGAGCTATCGATTCCTCGTCCAGCAGATTACTGGATACTTTGAAGGGTGCGAGTTCCTTCACGTGCCACGGGCCGACAACGACCAAGCAGATGCCCTGGCACGGATCGGCTCCACCCGACAGGCTATACCAACCGGTGTCTCTCTCCAGCGCCTCCTCAAGCCGTCTATCAAGCCGTCTCCAGAATCGGACTCTATCTTCGTATCGCCCGCCCCTGACGCAGCCGGATCCGACTGGAGGAACCCAGCAGGTGGCTCGAGAACTTCGACAAGCGACCCGGGGACTGCCGTAGTCGCACCCGGCTCGGGGACTTCAGAACCCGGCCCGGGGACTGCAGCAGTCGGCCCGGGGACTGCAGCGACACAAGAAGCGGTGGCCGACTCCAACTCCCCACCACCCAACCCACCCACCCGAGTCACAGTGGCCGTACTAACAGTAGAAGAAGTCACAGCTCCATCATGGGCCCAGCCCATCCTCAACCTCCTAGTCAACAGAGAGCTGCCGACTGATGAGATCTCGGCAAGACTAGTGCAACACCGAGCCGGAGCATATGCAATAATAAAGAGAACTTGTCAAGCGCAGCGTCACTGGAGTCTTCCAGCGCTGCGTCGAGCCAGAGAAAGGTGTAGCAATCCTCAAGGATATACACCAAGGTGAATGCGGCCACCACGCAGCCTCAAGATCACTTGTGGCCAAAGCTTTCCGCCATGGTTTCTTCTGGCCGATTGCTTTGGAAGACGCCAAAGAGATAGTCAAATGCTGCAAAGGATGCCAAGTCTTCAGTTCCAAGCAACACCTGCCGGCTTCTGCACTCAAGACCATCCCCCTCACCTGGCCCTTTGCCGTTTGGGGGCTGGACATGGTGGGCCCATTCAAGATAGCCCGCGGCGGCATGACACATCTGCTTGTCGCCGTGGACAAATTTACCAAGTGGATTGAAGCGAAGCCGATCAAGAAGCTAAACGGGCCGACTGCCGTGACATTCATCGCAGACATCACTACTCGGTATGGTGTGCCACACAGCATCATCACCGACAACGGCACAAATTTTTCCAAGGGAGCACTGGCACGTTTCTGCGCGACACAGGGCATCCGACTGGACTTAGCGTCCGTTGCCCACCCGCAGTCAAACGGCCAGGTCGAGCGAGCAAACGGACTCATCCTCTCCGGCATCAAGCCCCGACTGGTCGTACCACTGGAGCGATCGGCCGGCTGCTGGCTCGATGAGCTGCCGGCTGTCCTCTGGAGTCTGCGTACTACCCCAAACAAGTCAACCGGCTTCACTCCGTTCTTCCTTGTATATGGTGCCGAGGCTGTCATCCCAACTGACATCGAGTTCGACTCACCTCGGGTGACCATGTACACGGAGGCGGAGGCCAAGGAAGCGCGAGAAGACGGTGTCGACCTGCTGGAAGAAGGCCGGCTGTTAGCACTCAGCCGGTCCGCCATCTACCAGCAGGGCTTGCGCCGTTACCACAACCGAAAGGTCAAGCCAAGATCTTTCCAAGAGGGCGACCTTGTGCTTCGGCTGATCCAGCGAACAGCCGGCCAGCACAAGCTCTCGGCCCCTTGGGAAGGCCCTTTCGTCATCATCAAGGCACTAGGCAACGACTCCTACTACCTGATCAACGCACAAAAACTAAGAGCACGCAAGAGGGATGATTTCGGCAAGGAGTCGGAGTGACCATGGAACGCGAACCTCCTGAGAAGATTTTACAGTTGAAAGCAGTATGTACCACGCTACCGTTTTTTATTAAATATGAGACAAATGGGTCCCCCGAGGAGCACTCGGGGACTGCCCTCCTTTATCTATGAATGACGAGCGTCATACTCATGAATGTATTATTACATTTGATTTTCTGTCTGGCACCGGGTTCGATTAGTCGGCCCGGGGACTGGCCGCCTTAAGTTATATTAAAAGTTCTACCTGAAGTCAGACAAGTAGTGTGCCGGCACCCGAGCCCTCTCTTGTTGAAAGTCGCAGAGCGAAGAACCGACTGTCCGACTGGCAAGAGCCAAAGGCAGAAAGGATGCCCACACGAAAAACGGCTAAGGACTAACGAACTTATATAACGCAAAGACGGCCTCCAACCACGCCTACCGGCTGTCAAAACAGCCGGCTGGCCGGCCTCCCAATCACTTCGCTATAATCCAACAAAGTTAGAGTACTTGCCCTCCCAAGCACTTCCCCAGCCACAGATTGCAGAGCAGCTGGCCGGCTAGGAAGGCGGCAACCAAGGGAGGGCGGCAAAGGAAACAGCCGAAGGATGAAAAGCAAAGAACAAGGGAAAGCCAAAAGCATGCATAATTATATTTACACATAAGGCTCCAAACAGGCCGGCAGTCAATATAGTTCGAATACACCCCCAGTGGGTGGAATTGTGCAAACTTAACAAAACACTATTCCAAGAATGGTGAAATAGGAAAGTAGAGGCAGCAGACTAGACTAAGGGCGCAGCAGGGGAGTCGGGCTGGTCGGGGGAGACGGCGCCGCCGGCTGGAGGAGTGGCCGGCTGGCGGGTCTCGGCTTGATCATCGCCGGCTGCAGGCGGTACACCCACGCGTGCCTTGTTGCTGGAGGCACGGTCAAGCTGAGGCTGACCGGCCGCTCCACCATCTGGCGCAGCGTCTTCACCCTCCTCCTCCTCCTCCTCGCCCTCGTCGCTGGAGTCGATCTCCTCCGCCGAGTCCTTGCCGTCTGCCGGGTTCAGCCCGAACCACTCCTCCGGCTGGGCAACGCCATTGTCGTCCACCTCAGGAGCGAAGGCGCTGGTGTCGGTGTAATCGGCAATCGCCGAAGCCCGCTAGATGATAGCCGGCGGCGCCGGCTCCAGCTCTGGGTCGGCCTCCTGCCGCCAGGTGGCCAGCTGGTCCAGACTCAGCTCGGGATACCAGGCCTTGGCGAACTCCAGCGCCCGCCTGGCGCCGGACGGAGCCGCAGAAGCCTTCCAGGCCTCGAAGCGGCCGACCGCCACCTCCAGCCAGTCGGCAGTCCGATTGGGGGTGCGGGGAATCACCTCACCAGGCCAGAGAGCGGCCAACACCTGCGCCCCAACACGCTGAAGCCGGCGGAGCATGCGATGAGCCTGCTGGAGGCGGGCCTGAATCGCCAAGAGCTGCTCCTCCATCGACCGGCGAGCGTTTGGCGCGATCTCGGCGCCAGCCAGCCTGCGTGCCTCGCGGTGGGCCTCGACGACCTGGTTGGCGGCGGTAGAGTGGCCAGGGAAGTACTCTGCGCAAGGAAGAAAGAGAAAGAAGAGAAAAACACCAAGTCAGAAAATGAGGTAAACGGCAAGCGGCAAGCAAGGATGAAGAAGAAGGCGGCCTACCGTCAACCAAGTCTTCGATCTGGCCATAGCCGTTGATCAGTGTCTACTTCGCTTCAGCCCAGCTGGCCGCCTCTGTCTCATACTCGGCTTGGAGGGCGGCCTCGCTGTCCTGCACCGCCTTCAGGGCCGTCTTGTGGCTCTTCTCCTGGTCGGCCAACCTCTTGGCCAGGCGGTCATGCTCCTGTGCCAAGGCGTCAAACTCGGCCTCCTTAGCACGGAGGGCGGCCTGAGCCCCGCCCAGCTGTTCCCTCAGACTGGCGTTGGCCGCTGCAGGGATGGCAGAAAAGAAAAAAGCAATAAGGAAGAAGTCGTCAAGGAAGATCCGACCCGACTGCTCAGCAGTCGGCCCGAATCTCGGGGACTACACCCAGTGGGTGCACTGACGTGCCCCCACGTGAGATAAAAGATGAAGCACTTACCCCGGCTCTCAGACAGATCAGCATTCTTCTGGGTCAGCTCCCGAGCCTGGGAGTTGAAGGCAGTCGCGCGGAGGTTGTGGTAGTCCTGCAAGTCAGACAGAGGAGCGAATGAGAACAAGATAGCAAAACAAAGCCCGCTAAGAAGTTCCAAGCCGCCTGCTCAGCAGCCGACTCGGAACTCGGGGACTACACCCAGTGGGTGCGCTGACGCGCCCCCACGGAAGAAACCAAGAGCAAAAAGCAAAAATAGGAAGACTAACCCGAATGGCCGCCCGCGTCGCAAGGAACTCGTCATTATATTTCCTCAGCGCCGCAGCCTGGGACTGAAGGCGGTTCCGAACGTCCTGCGCTGCCACGTTCACCACAGCCGTCCCTCCACCCGGCATCCATCCCGAGCTGGCGCTGGCCGCCTCCACGTCCTGGGACATCGAGCTGGAGCCAGCGGCCTTCTGCGGATCCGATGCGGCTTTCCCCGTGCGCTGGCGCGATGGCGACTGGACCACCAGGTCAGTCCTCGCGGCCGGCTCGCCCCCGGCCGATTGCGCAGGCGGCATGATCGGCCGGACGCCTTGAGCCGCCCCAGTCGGCGGGGCCGGTGCCGCCTCCCTCTCCGGGACGATGACGTCGTCCTCCCTCTCCAACCCCGGTTGATCGCCACCGGCTTCTTCTGGCGGGGGCTCTGGGACTTCGGGCGCCGCGACACGCAGAGGGGTGACGAGCAAGGCCCCCTCCGCTGTCGCCGCGGCCGCAGCCTCCGCCTGGGCCGTGGCCGCTGCGTCGGCACGCGCCTTCGCTGCCTCCTCCTCCTGTGCCGCCTTGGCGGCAGCCGCCCTCAACTCCTCTGCCTCCCGCTCCTCCCGCGCCTCCCGCGCGTTTCGCTTCGTCGCCGCCTGAAGCTCGGAGCGGGGGTCCACGCGACGGGTGCTCCCGGATCCTCCCGGCGATCCAACGACGGAGGCGGCAGCAACCCGCTCGAGCGAAAGCGGAGTCCTAATTTGTTGAGAAAGGGCAAGGATTCAGAAATCACCAAGAAAAGAAGAAAGAATGTACAAAGGAATATACACTTACGCTGACACCATCTGCGGCTGCTTCACCACCTTGCGGAAGCGGGCCGCCTTCGCTGCCGCCTCATCCCGCCTGGTCGCCGCCGCCCCGACCATGGGCTTCTTCGGCCGGCTGCCGAACAAGCCCGACGCGGCACGACACTTCTGCCCGCCGCCCCGAGCAGGCGGCGCGGCGGAGGAGCCCGCGCCGTGGCCGGGCGCCGGTTGGCGGCGTGGGACGATTTCCGCCTCGTCGTCATTCGGCCAGTCGTCGAAGCTGGCTCCCAGCCCGGAGCCGCCTGCTTCGCCGCCGGCTTCGCCGCCACCCGCCTCGGTGTTTTCATCCATGGCGGCCGCCCCCAAGTCATGGTCCTCCAGGTCATGCTCCGCCCGGTCGGGGAGGAATCGGTGCTCCGCCTCCGACCCGGCTGCAGGTCGAAGGAGAGGGCTCTGCCAAGGCATGCCGACTGGTCAGAGACGGCCAAAAGGAACTCGGCGACAAAACTAAGAGAAGAAAGGGAAAAGGAGAACATACCATGGGCGGAGGATGTGCACGGGAATATGGCTCCTTGCCAAACCGCCACTCTGCGAAGAGCTTGCAGTTCGCAAGATAATTCACCATATGGGCCACCTCGTCGTGCGGCATGTCCTTGGTGCACATCCGACTCGGATCCAGTTGACCGCTCATCTGACAGATCAGGTGAGGGCGGCTCTGAAGCGGAAGCACCCGGCGCGCGACGAAGGCGGCCAGCAAGTCGGACCCAGTCAGGCCCTCCGACTGGATCATCACCCGCAGTCGGGCGACGGCCGCGGTTCCGGCCTGCGACAGCGTCACGGCCCAATAGGACCACTGGGGCCGCCTCCCAGCCGGCGGGCCGGCTACGTAAGCTGGCAAGTTGACGTAGTCGCCCTGCGGGGCGACATTCTTCACGTAGAAATATGACTTCTGCCATAGCTTCACCGACTGGATTAACGTGATGACGGGGAAGGGGTTGTCGGCCACCGGCCTCCGCATTGCGATGAAGGCACCGCTCAGGGCCGGCACGCCCTGCATGCGGGTGCCCAGCTAGATTGGAAGAACTCCCCCCAGAGCTCGAGGGTGGGGAGAACGCCAAGAAAGCCTTCGCACAAGGTGACGAAGGCGGACAGCAGCACCACCGTGTTCGGGGTGAGGTGGTGCGGCTGAAGTTGATAGAACTCGAGAAAGGAGCGGAAGAAGGCGCTCGCCGGCAGGCCGAGGCCGCGCAGGAAGTGCGAGCGGAAGATTACCCACTCGCCTTCCTCCGGCGCCGGCGTGATCTCCTTCTCCGGCGCGAGACGGACCCGCACCTGGTCCTTGCCGGGCAACCGCCGTGTCTTGCGGAGGAAGTCGATATGGTCCATATGGACGTTGGAGCCGTCCCAGTCCCCGCCGTACTGCATGATGGCGAGAAGCTGGCAAGAAAGGGTGCGGCGGCGGAGAAAGCACGACCCTGCGGCGGCAAAGCTGCGGGGTGGAGTCAAGATTGGCGGGACGGCGTGGCGGCGAGGCGTTGCTGCGATGGAAAGGAGGAGGAAGAAGATGGCGGAGAGAAGAGGAGCGTGTGAGCATCTGCCGCTTCCCCTCCTCCCCCTACTTATAGCCTCGTGCGGCGAAGCCGAGGAGGCGAGGTGTGGGGGGAACGTGGGATTAACTGCACCCACTCCCCCACGTCCCGCGATTATTGCGCCCTAATGGCGTGCGGAAACCGTCGCCGGAAGGCGTGCTGACAGCTTTGGGCCACAGAGAATCCGCGCCTGGGCCTAGGCGTAGGAGTGGTGGGCCCCCGGCCTGCGGCGACGTCCTGTCGCGCGCGTGGGTTGGTAGGCTTTTCTCAGCCGGAGGATGCCACGTGGTTCGCGGGCGGCGAGCGGCCGGCCCGCGGCCCGACACGCGCACCAACTAACTCCCACCTTCCGACTTTAGAAATTTCGCCAAGACGGCACGCCCAACCGAAGCCGGCCCCCAGCTTCTGGCTCATCAAGATAAGAAGCTGACCGAGCTTCTCGACCTCCTCTCAGCCTCGAAGCCCAACCAGCTTCGGGGACTACTGTCGGAGTAAATGGCCACGGGTAGCCTAACCGACTCCCCCTGGCTCTTCAAAAATTGTCAGGCCATTCGAGCCTGCAAGCATCCAGAGCATGGAGCCGCCTTCCTCCGGCCGGATATCCCTAGGGCCGACTACCAGAAGGCGACCCGACCTCAGAAATCTCCTCCAAAGAAAGCTACGAGATGGCCGACACCAGGAAGTCGGCCCCAAGAGGACCGACTCCTAGAAGCCGGCCATGAAGAGAGCCGACTCCCAGAACCTGGCCAAGACTGCACCCACCAAGACTGCATCCACATAACGGTGATAAGACGGGGCGTGGCCGCAGTACAGCCCACTACCCCCGAATCCCGGAACCGTCATGGCCACAGGGCGCCGTGCGGGTCAGCCATCCCCGTCCGGCGTGGCACTGTAGCCATGTTAACCTCAACGTCACCCACGACAGGCGCCAGTATGGCCCGCGGGCGGCGGGCCCCTTTAGCCAGAGAGACGCTCGAAGGCGGCACGGCCTCCCCTAGTCGGTCGGGGGCGTAGCCGGCTCCCAATAGCCGGCTACCTCCCTCCCTCGAAACATGTGCCTCATTAAGGAGACAAGACGAGGTGAGGCTACAGTGAGAGCCCGCAGGGCGGCGGCACTGTGGCCACGCTTACCTCGACAAAGCCCTCGTCATCAGGGGCGAGGCAACAGTAACCAGCCGCCGACAAGGCCCCCAAGCGGTGGGGCCGGCCTGTCGGCCAAGAGGCCGGCAGCCGGCGGGACCCACCAGTCGGCGGACCCCCAATGGCCGGCGGAGAAGCCGGCGAACACGGACACTGACGGCTGGGACCCGCGCCCAGCCGGATTACCATTGTACCCCTAGGGGGTAGGCCTATATAAACCCCCCGGGACACCCATGCAAAGGGTTGATCTCACAGAGTTTCACACACCACATAGAGAGAAAAGGAGAGCTAGCATTGCCCTTCTTCTTCCTCTAGCCAGACAGCTCAAGGAGCACTTGTAGCTACTTGTATTGATCTAGTGATCATGCGGAGACCCCGCAGAGCAGGACTAGGGGTATTATCTCCACGGAGAGCCCCGAACCTGGGTAAGATCCGCCGGCATGCATGTCTTCGCCTCATCCCGTTTCCAGGCACCGGCGACGTCTTACTGGCTCCCACAATGATAAGCCACCCGTTGGCATATGTCGCACCTACCACCCGACATATGTCTTCACAAAGATCTGCATGCCACCACAGAGGTGCCTTCCCGAGCCCTGGCCCCACGTGGATGATGGCGTTGGGGACCGTAGGCTCAAGGGTGGCTCGCTCTGTTGGTGTGGGGCGAGCTGCCCCGGCAAGGGTCCTGCCGGGGCTGCTGAGGCTGCCCCGGCAAGGGTCTTGCTGGGGGAACCTGCTTCGTCCCTCTGCTCTTTGTGGTCTTGTCCTTGGCGTTGCTTTTATTATCTTGGGCTTCGGCCTTACCTTGGCTTACCTCCCCTGCTCTGCTTGGCGTGACCGTAGGCGCGGCTCCAACTGCCCATGCACAGGTATAGGGGTACAAAATCGCACCCCTCTTTTTGTACACCGACAGGAGCCCCCGGGCCTGGGCCACACATAAGCGCGACACGTTGTTGGGCCAGGCCCAAAAACGGTGCACGGGCAGGCGGGGCGGTTTTTACCTCGGTAAGACTTTTCGCGCGCGGCGCTTCCCACGACCCGCGCGCGTGGCGCGGCGTGGAGGGGCGTGCGTGACGTGGGCGGCATGCGTGGGGCGGTTCCTGCACGCATGCGTCACATCGCAGTAAATGGGCAGCACGACTCGCGGCTTCCCCATAAAAAGGGATAACCGCGGGCGCACTGTTCCTTTTACCCTTCGCGCAACCCCAATCTCAAAAACCTCCGCCTTCCTTCCTCTTCTTCTCCAAGCTTCGTTCTTGCTCGCCGCCGTTGCGCTTCCGCCGCCCTCTGCCCTGCCCTCCTCCCCCAGCCGCCATGGCGCCAAAATCCACAAAGGGCAAGGGAGTGGCCAAGGACGCCGGAGCCGTGGAGCTGCCGGAGAGTGCGCTGGCGGTGCAGCGGACGCAGTCCGCCGTCTTCCCCTCGACAGTGGACCTATTCGAGCTTCGGGACTCCTTCAGGCCCCTGTGGGGAGTGAATACCGGGGGGGGGGGGGATTCGGGGCATCCAGCCACGCGCGTCATCCCCGCCGACTGCGCCGAGGCTGCCCCAAATCGGTACCCCTTCTTTGTTGATTATTTTTCTTGCGGGCTCTGTCCTCCCTTCTCCGATTTCTTCAGCGACATCATGCATACCTTTATCTTTCGCCTCCTAGATTTTACTCCGAATGCGGTGGCGTGCATGGCCCTTTTCGCGCACCTCTGCGAGGGCTTCGCCGGGGTGCACCCCAACACGGCGCTCTTCCGCCATTACTTCTCCCCTCGGATCCAACCAGGGGGCACCATCTCCGGTTGCATCGCCTGGGTCTCAAGATCCAAGGGAGCGTATCTGGAGGGCGCCATGAAGGAGAGGTGGGAAGAATGGCGGGGCCGGTGGTGCTGGATCGAGGAGAAAGACCCACCGGCGTTCTGCGAAGTTCGCCGGGCGCCGCCGGTCCGCAGAAGCGATTGGAGCGACGTCGATGCAGACGACGAGAAGCTCACGGTCGCCACCACCAGGATCCTTCGGCTCACCGAGGCTGGCCTCACCCTTGAGATGATCGGGGCGGACTTCATCCGCCGCCGGATCGCTCCACTGCATAATAAGGGGAGGCCAGCCTGGCTCTTCACGCACCCCGCCGACATCATGCGGCTTCGTCCCGGCCTTGACCACAATTTCACAGTGATGGGGCACGCCCATTTCTACCAACGGCTCTTCCAGCTTGACGTGGGCCGCGCGATGAGGTCGAGCGGATCGGCAAGGTCGCGAGGGCCGCCGCGAAGGCCGGCAAGGTCCTTAAGGGGCCCCTGTTCAAGCTGCCGACGGGGCTGGTCCCGTTGTGCAATAACTCGCGTCGGTCCAAGATCATTGCCATGATGCCGGACTGCAACGCGCATGGCCCTGACCCGAGCTGGAAGGCGCCGGAGGACGCCGAGGTGCAGCAGTTCTTTGACACTCTGCACGAGGGGTACGTCAACGCCGACGCCGAGCGGCTGCTTTTCCAGGACACCACCCAGGCGGAGCTGGACTACATCGCTACCAGGGCGAGGGAGGCACAACTTGCCAAGGAGGCCGGCAGCGCCGGTGGTGTGCAGGACAAGGCCGCGACGGCCGCGGAGGAGGATGAGCTCGCCCGGTGGACGGCGGCCGCCGAGGGAGCCAGCAGCGCCGGCACCGAGGCTCCTCTGGTTGAAGATGTGACCGCCGAGTCATCGGAGGAGGAGGCCGAGCCCGCAGTCCTGATGCCAGCTGCGGGGAGAGGGCGAGTCCTGCGGCGGGCCAGTTCCGGCGAGCCGGTCCAGCCCGGCAGGGCTGCGCGGCCATAGCTGACCTTGGAGGGGTCCGGGCGCCACACGAGGGCCGCGGCGGCAAAGAAGTCGGCGAAGGCCGCGGTGAAGAAGAAAACAGCCGCCCCTTCTTCGTCCACGCGTGCCCAGAGACCACCTCCTTCTCCTCCTCCGGCGGATGTTGATACGGAGGTTACTTTTGATTATGGATCCCTCAGCCCGAGGAGGAAGAGGAAAACGGCAGAGGAGGAGGCGGACGATGAGTAAGTATCTGGTTCCTTTTCGTTATCTCTGCCTCCTCAATCTGCGTTGCTCGTCTTGACTTGCCTTCATCTTTGTAGGGACGTGGAGATGCTGGCCCAGAGAGTGAAGAGGGCCAAGGTCTCGGCGGATGGCCAGCCCCCAGCTGGTACTTCGGGGGCGCCACTGGTGGTGTTGAGCAGCCCGGACAGCAGCCCCCGGCATAGCCCCCAGCGTAAATTCATCACTCTGCCCTCGTCGACATGTGTCAGGGGCACGACACTTTGGTGCTGACCTTGCCAGGTATGCAGGAGGAGAGCAGCAGCAGGAGGAGCCACAGAGGGCTACTCCCAACACGCCGCCCCCATCGACCACGCCGCCTCGAGGGGCGTCCCCGGCAAGGGCGCCAGGCACCGGGCCCACGCACATGGAGGAGGAGGAGGAGAACTTGGGCGCCGGCGGCTTCGCCTCGACGCCAAATGTTGGCGGGGAGGGGACTTCCGTTTCCCAGCCGGGTACTGGCACCGGTAAGCCGTTCGCCGTTCGTCCCTGTTTCTTTTTCTCTCTGGCTCTTGGTCCTGGCCTTGCCTCACCCCCTTTTCGGCGTCCAGATTCCTGCTCGGTGAACCCAGAGGACGTGGACGCCGTCATCGAGGACGTCGCCAAGGCTGCCGAGGCGGACGCCGAGAAGATTGCCGCCGAGGAGGCCGCCAAGGGTGCTGCCGAGGACGCTGCCGAGGGGCCCACCGGGGAGGCCGGCAAGGCTGCCGCTGAGGAGACCGGCAAGGGGCCTGCCGGAGAGGCCGGTGGGGCCGCTGCCGAGGAGGAGGAGGTGGCTGATGACCAGCCTTCCTCTTCCGCTGCTTCCAGCTCCGGCAAGTACCTGAGGGTGGGCGACGACTTGTTTGTCCACCTTCCAGGCGCGTCGAGCACCAGGACACCCGTTGAGGGAGAGGTGTTCGACAACGAAGTGCTTGCCGCTGCCGGTCTTGAAGTCGTTGACGAGCCGATCATTGGCGGCGACGGTTCGCAGGAAGAGCGGTCCTCCACGCCATGGGCGCCAGCTTCCGGAAGCTCCAGGTGCTCCACCGCGCCCGCCTGGACAAGGTTAAGTCCAGGACGGCGGTGGTGGAGAAGGCGGAGGCAGACCTCCAGAAGCGCGTTGCTGAGACGCATGACTGGTTCCGCGAGGCCCACAAGGAGCTCAAGGCTGCTTAGGGCGAGCTGGCCAAGCGCGACGTGGAGCTCACCATGAAGCTCTCCGACGTCGAGAAGGCTCAAGAGACGGCGAAGAACTTGGCTGCGGCCACCGAAGCCGCCCGCACCCAACACGAGGCCGCGCTGAACTCCCAGGAGGAGGACCTCGCTGCACGCGAGGAGAAGCTAGCCGCCATG
Source organism: Triticum aestivum (assembly GCF_018294505.1). Taxonomy (NCBI): domain Eukaryota; kingdom Viridiplantae; phylum Streptophyta; class Magnoliopsida; order Poales; family Poaceae; genus Triticum; species Triticum aestivum. The sequence continues at coordinate 473,328,975 of NC_057796.1, forward strand.
CTTTGCGACAAGGATGCCGAGGTGGAGAAGCTTGTCTTGCAGCGGACCAGTGAGCTGGAGCAGAGGCATGAAGAGGCACTCAATGCCCAGGCCCAGGTTCACGCCGGCAAGGTGGAGGAGTTGGAGGCGGAGCGCGACGTGCTGAAGGAGCAGGCTCTGAAGCTGTCCCAGGAGAGGGACACGCTCAACAGTGCCTTGACGGAGGCGCAGGACGCGGTCGTCAGCAAGGCTGGGGAGCTCTCCGAGGCCAACAACTCCATCAAAGACCTCAAGCTGAAGCTGGAGGGTCTCGAGAAGGTGCTGTCGGAGGCCAAAACCCGAGAGGGGACCCTAGCCAAGGAGCTGGAGGGCGAGAAGCTGTTGCGGAAGAACGAGGGCCTCAACTTCGCAGATCACGTGGCGGGCGAGAACCGTTGGCTCGATCGCCTCGCCAACGTCGCCAACCAGGCCGCCGCGCAGCTGGACATCATGGGGATGCCGGACGTGAGGTATGTCCCGGAGTGGAGCGTGAGAGCCAATTGCAGTCTGACCATGTTCTTTGAGAAGGTCGTCGGTGCTCTAGAGCGGCTCCACGCCAACCGGGCGGCCTCACTGGCCGACGAGTCCCGGAGGCTTTGCCAGGGTGCCATGACCAAGGTTCTCACCAAGGTGGCGCACTGGTACCCCGACTTCGACTTCGACGCCGCGCTGGAGAGCTTGCCGGAGGGTACTGACCTCGCGCCGCTCAGGGAGCGCATCAAGCCCATCATCAGCCGGGTCGGCGAAATCCAAAGGGTGGAGGGCCAGCGCCGGGATTAGGCATCCCGTTCTTTATCGCAGCTGCAGGTTCACAACCAAGACAACCGCTATCTCTAGTTAGAACTACAGCAACAATTTGATGTATAACTCTGCAGCACTTTCAGTATCATGCATGTTATTTCCCTGTTCGATTTTCCTTTGTATGTCCACCCTACGTTACTGGGTAGGCTCGCCGGCGCGTAAACCCAAGGCGGCGTCGTGGGGACGGGTCCCCATTGGCCTGCCGGGTGTGCTTGCTGCCGGGCGAACCACCTTGCCGCCCTTAGCGCGGCCGCCCGAACTGTCGAGCTTGACTCGAGTCAGAATCGGGAGTGTTGCCAAGTGCGGAAGGCTACCCTGCCACTCTCGACGCGGCCACTTTGAGCTGTTGAGCGGACTCGAAACAGAACAAGGGCGTTGCCAATTGCGGGAGGGCCCCTTTGCGTGCAGGTTTCTCATACATAGGTGAGATCTCCGAGGACGATAACCTTATGTACAGGAGGAAATAACTCAAAGCTCTGAATGACTTAGCTTTTCTGTTGCCGAGCCGGCGTCGTCCCTCCGGCCGCCTTCTTCTCAGGAGCCAAGGGCGATGAAGAACTGCTAGGCTAACTACTAGACCAGATTCTCACAATTGCGCTCCCTACCTGGCGCGCCAAAGATGTCAGTGTGGAACGACACCTATGGGATCACAAGAATCCCTACTACGGTTGTCGGGGCGCGGGATTGCAAGAAGAGCAGGGCTAGTAGACAGCACAAGGATCGTTTACCCAGGTTCGGGCCGCGAGGATGCGTAAAACCCTAGTCCTGCTTTGGTGGGTGTATTTCAGAGAGTTCTTGAGCTCTCGAACTAGCTGTGGTGAGTGCATGGTTCGAAAGAGCCGAATCCTTCTCCAGTATGCCATGGGCCTCCTTTTATAGTCGGAAGGGGCTGCCACAGTGGCACACAGGAGGTGGAAAGGCGTACAGTGCCCTGAGCTTATCGCTTGTATTACAGGACAAGACGCATTTAATGCATAGCTTAGGTGTCCCCTTGCTTTATCGGGGACGGGGGCGAGGCCCGTCCCGTCCGTCGCCGCTCCTCCTCGCTTCGACACGCGCCTTGGCCAGCGATGCGTGCGGCGCCATGTAGGCAGGCAGGCAGCTAAGGTGGCACGGTGGTGGAGCCTTCACGAAGATCAGCATGCCGCCACGCAGGCGCTCGATGAGTTGGCCTGGGGGCTGCATGCTGGCAGCTGCATGTGAGCGGAGGTGGAAGCTTGGTTGGCGTGGACCTGGCGGTGGCCCTACTAGCGTCCTTGGCGAGGGTCTTGCCGGGTGGCCCGGCAAGGGTCTTGCCGTTTGGCCTGGCAAGGGTCTTGCCATGGCGCACTGTCACCCCCAGCAAGGGCCTTGCCGGGGGTCTGGTGGCCTTCCTTGCCAAGGATCTTGCCGAGGATCGTCGTCTTCTAATCCTCATCTGATCTTGAATATGTCTTCACAAAGATCTGCATGCCACCACAGAGGTGCCTTCCCGAGCCCTGGCCCCACGTGGATGATGGCGTTGGGGACCGTGGGCTCAAGGGTGGCTCGCTCTGTTGGTGTGGAGCGAGCTGCCCCGGCAAGGGTCCTGCCGGGGCTGCTGAGGCTGCCCCGGCAAGGGTCTTGCCGGGGGAACCTGCTTCGTCCCTCTGCTCTTTGTGGTCTTGTCCTTGGCGTTGCTTTTATTATCTTGGGCTTCGGTCTTACCTTGGCTTACCTCCCCTGCTCTGCTTGGCATGACCGTAGGCGCGGCTCCGACTACCCGTGCACAGGTATAGGGGTACAAAAACGCACCCCTCTTTTTGTACACCGACAAGGTCTGCCATATTCAGATCCGTATGTATTTTGCAAATTTCTATGTCAACAATGCTCTGCACGGAGCTACTCTACCTAATTGCTCCCACTTTCAATATGTATCCAGATTGAGACTTAGAGTCATCTGGATCAGTGTCAAAACTTGCATCGACATAACCCTTTACGACGAACCTTTTGTCACCTCCATAATCGAGAAACACATCCTTATTCCACTAAGGATAATTTTGACCGCTGTCCAGTGATCTACTCCTAGATCACTATTGTACTCCCTTGCCAAACTCAGTGTAGGGTATACAATAGATCTGGTACACAGCAAGGCATACTTTATAGAACCTATGGCTGAGGCATAGGGAATGACTTTCATTCTCTTTCTATCTTCTGCCGTGGTCGGGCTCTGAGTCTTACTCAATTTCACACCTTGCAATACAGGCAAGAACTCCTTCTTTGACTGTTCCATTTTGAACTACTTCAAAAAAAATTCAAGGTATGTACTCATTGAATAAAAACTTATCAAGCGTCTTTGTCTATCTCTATAGATCTTGATGCTCAATATGTAAGCAGCTTCATCGAGGTCTTTCTTTGAAAAACTCCTTTCATACTGTCCTTTTATGCTTTCCAGAAAATTCTACATCATTTCTGATCAACAATATGTCATTCAGATATACTTATCAGAAAGGTTGTAGTGCTCCCACTCACTTTCTTGTAAATACAGGCTTCATCGCAAGTCTGTATAAAACTATATGCTTTGATCAACTCATCAAAGCGTATATTCCAACTCTGAGATGCTTTGCACCAGTCCATGGATGGATCGCTGGAGCTTGCACATTTTGTTAGCACCTTTAGGATCGACAAAACCTTCTGGTTGCATCATACACAACTCTTCTTTAAGAAATCCATTAAGGAATGTAGTTTTGACATCCATTTGCCAGATTTCATAAAAGTGGCAATTTGCTAACATGATTCGGACAGACTTAAGCATCGCTACGAGTGAGAAAATATCATCGTAGTCAACACCTTGAACTTTGTCAAAAACCTTTTTTGACAAGTCTAACTTTGTAGATAGTAACACTACTATCAACGTCCGTCTTCCTCTTGAAGATCCATTTATTTTCTATGGCTTGCCGATCATCGGGCAAGTCAACCAAAGTCCACACTTCGTTTTCATATATGGAGCCCATCTCAGATTTCATGGCCTCAAGCCATTTCGCGGAATCTGGGCTCATCATCGCTTCCTCATAGTTTGTAGGTTCGTCATGGTCAAGTAACATGACCTCTAGAACAGGATTACCGTGCCACTCTGGTGCGGATCTCACTCTGGTTGAATTACGAGGTTCGATAGTAACTTGATCTGAAGTTACATGATCATCATCATTAGCTTCCTCACTAATTGGTGTAGGAGTCACAGGAACAGATTTCTGTGATGAACTACTTTCCAATAAGGGAGCAGGTATAGTTACCTCATCAAGTTCTACTTCCCTCCCACTCACTTCTTTCGAGAGAAACTCCTTCTCTAGAAAGGATCCATTCTTAGAAACGAATGTCTTGCCTTCGGATATATGATAGAAGGTGTACCCAACTGTCTCCTTTGGGTATCCTATAAAGACACATTTCTCTGATTTGGGTTTGAGCTTATCAGGATGAAACTTTTTCACATAAGCATCGCAACCCCAAACTTAAGAAACGACAACTTTGGTTTCTTGCCAAACCACAGTTCATATGGTGTCGTCTCAACCTATTTAGATGGTGCCCTATTTAACGTGAATGCAGCTGTCTCTAATGCATAACCCCAAAATGATAGTGATAAATCGGTAAGAGACATCATAGATTGCACCATATCTAATAAAGTACGGTTACGATGTTCGGACCCCTCATTACGCTGTGGTGTTCCAGGTGGCGTGAGTTGCGAAACTATTCCGCATTGTTTCAAATGAAGACCAAACTCATAACTCAAATATTCTCCTCCACGATCAGATCGTAGAAACTTTATTTTCTTGTTACAGTGATTTTCCACTTCACTCTGAAATTATATGAACTTTTCAAATGTTTCAGACTTACACTACAGGAAACAGCTACTTTGCCGTCTGCCACGGCGGACGGCAAAGGCTCGAAAGGCGGACGGCAAAGACCTTTGCCGTCAGCCGCGGACGGCAAAAGGCTCCGGCAAAGAAGGCTACGGTAAACAGCTGCTTTGCCGTCTGCTTCCTGGCGGCGGACGGCAAAGGCTCTTTGCCGTCTGCGGCGGACGGCAAAGAGGGCGGACGACAATAATTGCGCTGTCAGTCCGTTAAGTGGCTAACGGCAGACCTTTGCCGTCCGCCGCTGACGGCAAAATTTCTCTGGTCTTTGCCGTCTGCCACAGATGGCAAAGTGCAGGTTCTTTGCCGTCTGCCACAGATGGCAAAGTCTTTGCCATCTGCCACTGTAGGCAAACTGACCAAATGGGTCAGCTCCCAGGAAGCACAGTTGGCTGCCACGTGGATTCTTTGCCGTCCGCGGCAGACGGCAAAGAGCTCTTTGCCATCGGTGGCAGACGGCAAAGAGCCTGCATATTGGCTGTTTTTTCTGTTTTTTATTAAATCCCACAATTTGCACAGAAAATATATATGACATATATAGATATATTTCCATATCACATATCCAGCACATAAGTTTCATATCACATATCACATCAGTTTCATCCATACACATTGTTCATACATAAGCAAGTTCCATCCATACACATTGTTCCATCCATATATATATTACAATGCAAAGTTTCATCAAGATAGCAAGTTCCATCATAGCAAGCTAGATACAATGCAAAGTTTCATCAAAGGAAAAGCAAGCACTCCATCATAGCAACCTAGCATCCATGAAGTGAATGAAATCTGCAAAATGGTAAATAAGAAAGTTAGAAATAGGTGACTAGAACAAGAAGAAGACTAGAACAAGAAGTATAAACTGGATCATTTATAAGCTAACCTAGGAGTTACTCAGGTAAATTGGGTCATTTTAGAGCTAACTTGGATAAACTGGGTCATTTATAAGCTAACCTAGGTAAGATGGGTCATTTTGGAGCTAACCTAGGTGAAATGGGTCATTTTGGAGCTAACCTAGGTGAAATGGGTCATTTTAAAGCTAACGTAGGTAAAATGGATCATTTAGGAGCTAATCTACGTAAAATGGGTCATTTTAGAGCTAATTTAGTTGAAATGGATCTTTTTGAGCTAACTTAGGTGAAATGGATCATTTAAGAGCTAATTTAGGTGAAATGGATCGTTTTTTAGCTCACTTAGGTCAAATGGATCGTTTATGAGCTAAATTAGTTGAAATGGATCGTTTATGAGATAACCTAGGTAAGAGGGGTCATTTTGGAGTTAACCTAGGTGAAATGGGCCATTTTAAAGCTAACGTAGGTAAAATGGATCATTTAGGAGCTAATCTAGGTAAAATGGGTCATTTTTGAGCTAACTTGGATGAACTGCATCATTTATAAGCTAACCTAGGTAAAATGGGTCATTTTGGAGGAAAATAAGCTAACTCTAGGTCATTATGGTAAGCATATTGGAGGAAATAAAGCTAAGTCTAGGTCTTTATGCATTTGTTAAGCAAAACACTAGAGAAACTTACCGTGATCAGGGAGGTGTAGGAGCGGGGTGGCTAGTGCCGCTACCTGGAGAAGGATCGTGCGATGCGTTTCTGGAGTTAAGCTGCACCAAAGATCATTTCCAATGTCTCGTTAGCATTACGACACTCAAATGTTAAGACTACCAAGTAATGTTCATTCAAACTAAACTCACCGTGCTCCCAGGAGCAATCACTGGCATCGGCGGAGCGGGCTGACCGGACTTCTCGCACACAGACTGCACATTTGGTTTTCAGAACAGAGTCATACTAGTTAGTAATGAGACTCAAATGTTAAGACTAGCAAGTAATCTGCAGAAGAAACTTACCACAAGGAGCTCGTACATGGCCCTTGCCTGCATGTCATTCCGTGCCCTCTCCTCCTCCATCATCTTTCTCGTCCTCTCCTCCATCTCCCGCTGCCTCTCCGCCGCCTCCGCCAGAAGTTTCTCCGTTATATCTCTCTCAGTCTGTATAGCAGCCTGCAACACCACTCACATGACCATTTGTAATCATTGATGGAAGCGCACACAATGTAATGGAGAAAGATAACTGAGTACGTATCACTAACCTTGATGGCGAGTTGCACTGGCCGTTCACGAGGCCTTATCTCAGGAGCTGAGCTCGACTGGCGCGCCTTGATCTCCGGGAGAGTGCTAGGACAACGGATAAGTCCATCTCCAATGGCTATGGAGCCATGGGACCTCCCGCCACCAGATATCATCACCAGCTCTGGATCAATGGGACCCTGGCTCGGGTTAAAGTCCTCCCCTTTCCTCGCCTTCCCCTCATCTCTATATCTCACGAGCTTGTTGTGGGAGGAGATGTTGGTGAAGTTGTTTGCATCATCGAGGTCAGACTGAGAGAAAGCCTTGACTTTCTTGAAAGAGCCAGTGTGGGCCATGGCATACAGGTCGTACACCTCTGGCACCTTATCCGCCTTATTGTGGCGTGCCTGAAAGAGAGAAACAATGAAAATTAGTAATTAAAGGGCTCAAGCTAGCATGATGAATGAATTGCATGAATCATGAAGCAAACCACATACCCAGTTGCGCCCGAACTGATATAAGTTTGAGCTGCCTTGATGGTGTGGCACACCTTCCATTTGGGCATGTTTGTCCTTGGCCTGGTTGTGGAGGGCTAGCCATTCTTGTGAGCACCACTCATCGACCAACACCTCCCAACAATCCATCCGATCCGCACACCATCTTGGAGGCGCCTAAGTTAGCAAATAGAAACTTGAGCGCTACGGCTAAGAATTACTAAATGAAGGAACTTAAGTAGAAGGCCTTAAGAATTACCTTCATGTACTGCTCCTTACTCAGGAACTTATCGCGGCACGCCGGCTTGGTCTTCTTGATACCACGCAAGGCGTAGTAGTCTAGAACAGCCTGCACCCGAGCCTCGTGCCGTAAGTTCTGGAGTAGGCGCTTGCAGACGTTCTGGATAACATTTGCGCTGTCCTCCTCGTATCCCTCCTCACACCTGTAGAATTTCTGCAATCAAATGAGACAATATTGATTAGTACAATTAATAACTAGCTAGTTGAAGATTTTGAAATGTGTAAAGGAGAAATTACCCAGAACGTCCTGATCACCATGTCTGCCCTCGTGTCGCACACGACACTGTCGATAATGACATCCGGCGGGGCCGGGGCAGCCACGTAGTGCTCCCAGCTCAACCCAAGCTCTGGAAGCCAACCCTCACCAGGCAACGTGACAAACCCCGGGAAGTTTTGCCCGCAAAGAACTCCAAGGACGGAGTTGGGCCGGCGGACACTATGATAGTGGTCCCAACCCCTGCAGCATGACAAGGCCAACGCATTAGTTATTTGAAGAAACGTGAATGCAGAAGGTACAAAAATATTAAATGCACTTACGTACCTCTCCCCATCAGGGAAGATCAACCACCTCTGCTCGCGGGTCGCCGGCACGGACGGGAGCCGTGTAGCACCACGCTGGTAGACGGTGCCACCCTCCTCCTCAAGATCAGTCGGCTCCCCGCCATCATCAGCATGGCCACTCGGCTCCTCGGGCTGATCCGGCCAGGTACCCCATCCGGACGTGTGCTCCTCCGGGGTCTCGTGGGCCGAACTCTCGTGGGCCGAAGGCCAGTCGACCCGAGGCTCGTGGGCCCAAGACCCGTGGACCGGAGTCCATGTAGCCTCCTCCTCGGACGAGTCCACCCTAGCAGTCACGTGCTCGGGTGAAACAGCTGGGGGTGGCGGCGAGGAAGGCGTCGTAGCAGTCACCCTACCTCCTCTCCCGCGACCACGTGCCCCACCTCCTCTCTTCCTACCTCGTCCCCTGCTGGGCACCGCGGTCGACGAAGAAGGGCCCGGCGGTGTGGACATACTGTCCAGCAACGCTCGGCGGAGAGGTACGTCTGGAATCGAAGACCTCAGACCACGCGCCGACGAAGAAGGGGCCTTGGCGCGCTCCCGACCAGCGCCCACCATCTTTCAACACCTGCCATGACAAACAGTAAACGAAATTAGTACAACATAAAAAAAAGACCGACATGAATAATAATATGTGTATCACTTAAGTGTATCATCATCAAGTACAACATTAAAAAATTTAATACCTGACACTACTAATAATCTCGATCAGTATCATCAATAAATGCATAATCATCATCATCATCACTATAATCAATGACGGGCTCATAGGGTTCAGTGGCATCAACATGTGCAAGGCCACCTTGACGTAATCGGTCAAGCAATGACAGGTCATCCGCAGCAGTAACCTCTTCTTGTTCCGGCTCTTCTTGTTCCTCCTCTGGGGTGATGTCGGATTCACTGTCACTGTCTACTTCAATGTTTTGGGGTGAAGTATAGCGGTTCTTGAAACGCTTTTTGGAAAGACGTGTCTCTTGGAAGAATTCTCCTTCATATGTGTCTGGGTTAATGTGAGGTTCATAATCCTCTTCCTTTGGGGGAGATAGTCTAGCACGTGGCGGCACTTCATAAACGACATCCCAACCTTTCAGATTTGGATTAGTTTGGCAGGCCCACGGTAGATAGAATACTTGGGTCGCCTGTTGAGCCGTAATATAGACATTAGGAACATCTAAATGGGTGCTTTGGTTGATTTCAACTAGCCCTATATGTTCATGAGTTCTTCTAGTCTCCTTCGGCTGAAACTAATAACATTTGAAGACTACGACATTCGGTGGGTTTTCACCATAGAATAGAAGTTCATAAATTGCTTCAACTCTCCCATAATACTCGGTACCTCCTTCGCCGATAGCAGATACACAACAATTTGTAGACTTTCGGTCGGCCATAGATAGCTCTTTGCCATAGGTACGAAAGCGATACCCGTTGATGTCGTATTTGTCAAATGAACGGACCTTATAGTCAAAACCATTAGCGACTTGTCTCAATTCGGCGTCCATAGACTCTGAATTAGCCTACAAGTTTAATATGAAAGGATTGTTGCATTACGCACAAATTAGCGAATGAAACCGGGATAGCCGCCTACAAATTAGCCTACAAGTCTAATAGAAATTACCGTTTGTTTGAACCAAGAGATGAAACCGGGATAGCCGCCTCCTTGCTTTGCGAGAAGCTCATACTCTTCGACAGAATCCTTTTGGATCACCGCTCCATACGAGAATAAGGCGACGTATCGACTGTATGAAATATCCGGGAATAAGAGCAGTTCAAAGGAAATAGAAGTTGTGAAACTATGTACCGAGAACTTACTCGATGTACGGCCGCACTTCTATCAGGTTGTTGAAGATATACAACGAAATGGTCCGCCATTGTTCGTTATCCAAAGATACTGGATTTGAAACACTGGCTGGTGCGAGATTCCCTTTGAATAGGCTGAGGTTGGATCCACCCTTTTTAGGGTCGTCAGCATTGTACCGAGGCTTCGGATTATGCAAATGACGATTTTTGGCTTCGTAGTGTGCTGTCACGAAGTTTGCCACCTCCTCAGTGATGAATGCCTCAGCCATCGATGCTTCAATTCTACGTTTATTTTTACATTTTTGTCGAAGCGTCTTCTGCATCCTCTCAGTTGGGTAGCACCAACGATTTTGCACGGGCCCCCCCAATCTTGCCTCGGTCGGGAGATGCAAAATCAAATGTTGCATTGGATTAAAGAAGCCCGGTGGAAAGATCTTCTCTAACTTGCAGATCAACTCCGGTGCTAACTCTTCCATTTCTTCTAGCACGCCAGGCGATAGTTCTTTCGCACAAAGAACACGGAAGAAATAGTTGAGTTCTGCCAGTACTAGCCATTCATCCTCAGGGATGAAGCCACGCAACATCACCGGCATTACCCGCTCAATCCATATGTGCCAATCATGACTCTTGAGACCAAATATCTTCAATTTATCAAGACTGGCTCCCCTCTGTAGATTCGCTGCATACCCATCGGGGAACATCAACTGCATTTTCATCCACAAGATAATTTCCCTCATAGCTGGCCTTCCAAGATTGAACCATGCCTTTGGCTTCGTCCAGTTCTGCTTTCCTTTCGGTTCTTTCATGTTTTGTAACGGCCTATCACATAGCGCCTCCAGATCGACTCTAGCCTTAGTATTATCCTTTGACTTCCCATCTATGCCGAACAATGTACCAAAAAGTGCCTCGGCGATATTCTTCTCAGTGTGCATCACGTCGATGTTGTGTGGGCAAAGGAGGTCTTTGAAGTAAGGCAGATCCCATAAGCATGTTTTGTGAGTCCAGGCGTGCTTAGAATTATACCCCTTGAAGTACCCTGGACGCTCTGGATCTGGCTCGAGAGCGTTTAACTGATCCAGGGTTTGTTGGCCTGTCAATGCATGTGGTGCAGAGTTTTTGACAACTCTACCTCTGATGAAGTTCTTCTTGTCTTTCCTGAACTTATGGCGAGGATTCGGGAACTGTCTATGCATGTCGAAGCAAGAAAACTTGCGACCGGCCTGAAGCCAACGAAACTCAAGAGCTCCCTTGCATGTGGGGCACGGGAACCTTCCATGCACACACCATCCAACGAATAGCGCATACGCCGGCAAGTCATGCGTCGAGTACATGTACCAGACACGCATTATGAAGTTCTGTTTGCTATAGGCATCGTATGTCTTGAACCCATTATCGCAGGCTTCTTGCAATTCGTCCTTAAGCGGTTGCATGTACACATTCATATTTTTCCCCGGATAGTTTGGCCCTGGAATTATCAACGTCAGGAAAATGTTCTTTCTTTGCATAATCTGTCCGGGGGGGAGATTGAGTGGAAAGACAAATACGGGCCAACAACTGTATTGGGCTGCCGTCATACCAAACACACTGAACCCATCAGTGCTGATGCCGACTCGAGGATGCCTCGGATCTGCCGCTTTGTCACCATGTAATTCATCAAACTTTTTCCACGCAACACCATCCGATGTGTGTACAATCATCAGATTCCCATCTGCATCTAGTTCGGTTCTTTTGCCCGTTTTGTGCCATGTCATCTGTCTGGCCGTCTCTTCAACCATGAAAAGACGTTGAAGTCTTGGTACGATTGGCATATACCGAAGAACACTAACGGGGATTTTGGTCTGTGTCTTCTCACCCATACCGTTGTCTACCACAACATACCTGGAAGACTTGCAAATGGGACAATAGTTCAAGTCCGCATAGTCAAGCCTAAACAAGACACATCCTTTCTCACAGGCATGTATCTTATCATAGGGCATCTTCAGTGCACGGAGGATTTTGTCCGACTGGTATAGGTTTGCAGGCATTACATGGCCTTTGGGTAGAAAGCGTCCAAATACTGTCAT
>NC_057796.1:473644062-473799269 GCF_018294505.1 Triticum aestivum
ATGGTTGGGAGAGACGTCTCCTCCTTCTTGATCCAGCAAGGGGGAAGGAGAGGTTGATGGAGATCCAGCAGCACGACGGCGTGGTGGTGGAAGTAGCGGGGATCTCGGCAGGGCTTCGCCAAGCTCAACGAGAGGGAGGGTTGTTACGGCGGGGGGGGGGGGGGGAGAGGGAGGCGCCAGGGGCTTGGGTGCGCAGCCCTCCCTCCCCCCTTTATATAGGGGCCCTGGGGGGGTGCTGGCCCCTGGAGATCCCATCTCAAGGGGGGGTGGCGGCCAAGGGGGGGACTTTCCCCCCAAGTCAGGTGGGGCGCCCCCCACCCCCAGGGTTTCCAACCCTAGGCGCAGGGGGAGGCCCATGGGGGGCGCACCAGCCCACCAGGGGCTGGTTCCCTTCCCACTTCAGCCCATGGGGCCCTCCGGGATAGGTGGCCCCACCCGGTGGACCCCCGGGACCCTTCCGATGGTCCCGGTACAATACCGGTGACCCCCGAAACTTTCCCGGTGGCTGAAACTGGACTTCATATATACAAATCTTTACCTCCGGACCATTCCGGAACTCCTCGTGATGTCCGGGATCTCATCCGGGACTCCGAACAACTTTCGGGTTACCGCATACTAGAATCTCTACAACCCTAGCGTCACCGAACCTTAAGTGTGTAGACCCTACGGGTTCGGGAGACACGCAGACATGACCGAGACGACTCTCCGGTCAATAACCAACAGCGGGATCTGGATACCCATGTTGGCTCCCACATGCTCCTCGATGATCTCATCGGATGAACCACGATGTCGAGGATTCAAGTAATCCTGTATACAATTCCCTTTGTCAATCGGTACGTTACTTGCCCGAGATTCTATCGTCGGTATCCCAGTACCTCGTTCAATCTCGTTACCGACAAGTCACTTTACTCGTACCGTAATGCATGATCCCGTGACCAATCACTTGGTCACATTGAGCTCATTATGATGATGCATTACCGAGTGGGCCCAGAGATACCTCTCCGTCATACGGAGTGATAAATCCCAGTCTCGATCTGTGCCAACCCAACAGACACTTTCGGAGATACCTGTAGTGCACCTTTATGGTCACCCAGTTACGTTGTGACGTTTGGTACACCCAAAGCATTCCTACGGTATCCGGGAGTTGCACGATCTCATGGTCTAAGGAAATGGTACTTGACATTAGAAAAGCCTCAGCAAACGAATTACACGATCTAGTGCTATGCATAGGATTGGGTCTTGTCCATCACATCATTCTCCTAATGATGTGATCCCGTTATCAGTGACATCCAATGTCCATGGTCAGGAAACAGTAACCATCTATTGATCAACGAGCTAAGCAACTAGAGGCTCACTAGGGACATGTTATGGTCTATGTGTTCACACATGTATTACGATTTCCGGATAACACAATTATAGCATGAACAATAGACAATTATCATGAACAAGGAAATATAATAATAACCATTTTTATTATTGCCTCTAGGGCATATTTCCAACAGTCTCCCAGTTGCACTAGAGTCAGTAATCTAGTTACATTGTGATGAATCGTACACCCATAGAGTTCTAGTGTTGATCATGTTTTGCCCGTGGAAGAGGTTTAGTCAACGGATCTGCGACATTCAAATCCGTGTGTACTTTACAAATATCTATGTCTCCATTTTGAACATTTTCACGAATGGAGTTGAAGCGACGCTTGATGTGCCTGGTCTTCTTGTGAAACCTGGGCTCCTTGGCAAGGGCAATAGCTCCAGTGTTGTCACAGAAGAGAGTCATCAGCCCCGATGCATTGGGAATGACTCCTAGGTCGGCAATGAACTCCTTCATCCAGATTGCTTCATGTGCTGCCTCCGAGGCTGCCATGTACTCCGCTTCACATGTAGATCCCGTTATGACGCTTTGCTTGCAACTGCACCAGCTGACTGCCCCACCATTCAAAATATACACGTATCCGGTTTGTGACTTAGAGTCATCCAGATCTGTGTCGAAGCTAGCATCGACGTAACCCTTTACGACGAGCTCTTCGTCACCTCCATAAACGAGAAACATATCCTTAGTCCTTTTCAGGTACTTCAGGATGTTCTTGACCGCTGTCCAGTGTTCCATGCCGGGATTACTTTGGTACCTTCCTACCAAACTCACGGCAAGGTTTACATCAGGTCTGGTACACAGCATGGCATACATAATAGACCCTATGGCCGAGGCATAGGGGATGACACTCATCTTTTCTCTATCTTCTGCCGTGGTCGGGCATTGAGCCGTGCTCAATCTCACACCTTGCAATACAGGCAAGAACCCCTTCTTGGACTGATCCATATTGAACTTCTTCAATATCTTGTCAAGGTATGTGCTTTGTGAAAGACCTATGAGGCATTTCGATCTATCTCTATAGATCTTGATGCCTAATATGTAAGCAGCTTCTCCAAGGTCCTTCATTGAAAAACACTTATTCAAGTAGGCCTTTATACTTTCCAAGAATTCTATATCATTTCCCATCAATAGTATGTCATCCACATATAATATGAGAAATGCTACAGAGCTCCCACTCACTTTCTTGTAAACACAGGCTTCTCCATAAGTCTGTGTAAACCCAAACGCTTTGATCGTCTCATCAAAGCGAATGTTCCAACTCCGAGATGCCTGCACCAGCCCATAGATTGAGCGCTGGAGCTTGCATACTTTGTTAGCATTCTTAGGATCGACAAAACCTTCCGGCTGCATCATATACAATTCTTCCTTAAGGAAGCCGTTAAGGAATGCCGTTTTGACGTCCATTTGCCATATTTCATAATCGTAGAATGCGGCAATTGCTAACATGATTCGGACGGACTTCAGCTTCGCTACGGGTGAGAAGGTCTCATCGTAGTCAACTCCTTGAACTTGTCGATAACCCTTAGCGACAAGTCGAGCTTTATAGATGGTAACATTTCCATTCGCGTACGTCTTCTTCTAAAAGATCCATTTATTTTCTATCGCTTGCCGATCATCGGGCAAGTCTGTCAAAGTCCACACTTTGTTTTCATACATGGATCCTATCTCGGATTGCATGGCTTCAAGCCATTTGTTGGAATCTGGACCCGCCATTGCTTCTTCATAGTTCGAAGGTTCATCGTTGTCCAACAACATGATTTCCAAGACAGGGTTGCCGTACCACTCTGGTGCGGAACGTGTCCTTGTGGACCTACGAAGTTCAGTGGTAACTTGATCATGATCGTCATCATTAACTTCCTCTCTAGTCGGTGCAGGCACCACAGAAACATTTTCTTGTGCTGCGCTACTTTCCGGTTCAAGAGGGGTCATCTCATCAAGTTCCACTTTCCTCCCACTTACTTCTTTCGAGAGAAACTCTTTCTCCAGAAAGGACCCGTTCTTGGCAACGAAGATCTTGCCTTCGGATCTGAGGTAGAAGGTATACCCAATGGTTTCCTTAGGGTATCCTATGAAGACGCATTTTTCCGACTTGGGTTTGAGCTTTTCAGGTTGAAGTTTCTTGACATAAGCATCGCATCCCCAAACTTTAAGAAACGACAGCTTAGGTTTCTTTCCAAACCATAATTCATACGGTGTCGTCTCAACGGATTTCGACGGAGCCCTATTTAAAGTGAATGCGGCAGTCTCTAAAGCATAACCCCAGAATGATAGCGGTAGATCGGTAAGAGACATCATAGATCGCACCATATCCAATAAAGTGCGATTACGACGTTCGGACACACCATTATGCTAAGGTGTTCCAGGCGGCGTGAGTTGTGAAACAATTCCACATTTCCTTAAGTGTGTGCCAAATTCGTGACTCAAATATTCCCCTCCACGATCTGATCGTAAGAACTTTATTTTTCTGTCACGTTGATTCTCAACCTCACTCTGAATTTCCTTGAACTTTTCAAAGGTCTCAGACTTGTGTTTCATTAAGTAGACATACCCATATCTACTCAAGTCATCAGTGAGGGTGAGAACATAACGATAGCCACCGCGAGCCTCGACGCTCATTGGACCGCACACATTAGTATGTATGATTTCCAATAAGTTGGTTGCTCGCTCCATTGTTCCGGAGAATGGAGTCTTGGTCATTTTGCCCATGAGGCATGGTTCGCACGTGTCAAATGATTCATAATCAAGAGACTCCAAAAGTCCATCTGCATGGAGTTTCTTCATGCGTTTGACACCAATGTGACCAAGGCGGCAGTGCCACAAGTATGTGGGACTATCATTATCAACCTTACATTTCTTGGCATTCACACTATGAATATGTGTAACATCACGTTCGAGATTCATTAAGAATAAACCATTGACCAGCGGGGCATGACCATAAAACATATCTCTCATATAAATAGAACAACCATTATTCTCGGATTTAAATGAGTAGCCATCTCGCATTAAACGAGATCCAGATACAATGTTCATGCTCAAAGCTGGCACTAAATAACAATTATTGAGGTTTAAAACTAATCCCGTAGGTAAATGTAGAGGTAGCGTGCCGACGGCGATCACATCGACCATGGAACCATTCCCGACGCGCATCGTCACCTCGTCCTTCGCCAGTCTCCGCTTATTCCGCAGCTCCTGCTTTGAGTTAAAAATATGAGCAACCGCACCGGTATCAAATACCCAGGAGCTACTACGAGCGCTAGTTAGGTACACATCAATAACATGTATATCACATATACCTTCGGTATTGCCGGCCTTCTTATCCGCTAAGTACTTGGGGCAGTTCCGCTTCCAGTGACCGTTTCCCTTGCAATAAAAGCACTCAGTCTCAGGCTTAGGTCCATTCTTTGTCTTCTTCCCGGCAGCTTGCTTACCGGGCGCGGCAACTCCCTTGCCGCCTTTCTTGAAGTTCTTCTTATCCTCGCCTTTCTTGAACTTAGTGGTTTTATTCACCATCAACACTTGATGTTCCTTTTTGATCTCCACCTCCGCTGATTTCAGCATTGAATATACCTCAGGAATGGTCTTTCCATCCCCTGCATATTAAGTTCATCACAAAGCTCTTGTAGCTAGGTGGGAGCGACTGAAGGATTCTTTCAACGACCGCGTCATCCGGGAGATTAACTCCCAGCTGAGACAAGCGGTTGTGCAACCCAGACATTTGGAGTATGTGTTCGCTGACGGAACTATTCTCCTCCATCTTACAACTGTAGAACTTGTTGGAGACTTCATATCTCTCGACCCGGGCATGAGCTTGGAAAACCATTTTCAGCTCTTGGAACATCTCATATGCTTCGTGCTGCTCAAAACGCTTTTGGAGCCCCGGTTCTAAGCTGTAAAGCATGCCGCACTGAACCAGGGAGTAATCATCACTACGCGACTGCCAGGCGTTCAGAACGTCTTGAGTTGCTGGGAAAACAGGTGCATCACCTAGCGGTGCTTCAAGGACATATGCTTTCTTGGCAACTATGAGGATAATCCTCAGGTTACGGACCCAGTCCGTGTAGTTGCTACCATCGTCTTTCAGCTTGGTTTTCTCTAGTACGCGTTGAAGTTGAGGGCAACATTAGCGTGGGACATTTGATCTACAAGACATATTGTTAAGATTTTTAGACTAAGTTCATGATAATAAAGTTCATCTAATAAAATTATTAACGAACTCCCACTCAGATAGACATCCCTCTAGTCATCTAAGTGTTACATGATCCGAGTCAACTAGGCCGTGTCCGATCATCACGTGAGACGGACTAGTCATCATCGGTGAACATCTTTATGTTGATCGTATCTGCTATACGACTCATGTTCGACCTTTTGGTCTCTTGTGTTCCGAGGCCATGTCTGTACATGCTAGGCTCGTCAAGTCAACCTAAGTGTATTGCGTGTGTAAATCTGGCTTACACCCGTTGTATGCGAACGTTAGAACCTATCACACCCGATCATCACGTGGTGCTTCGGAACAACGAACCTTCGCAACGGTGCACAGTTAGGGGGAACACTTTCTTGAAATTTTAGCGAGGGATCATCTTATTTATGCTACCGTCGTTCTAAGCAAATAAGATGTAAAACATGATAAACATCACATGCAATCAAATAGTGACATGATATGGCCAATATCATTTTGCTCCTTTTGATCTCCATCTTCGGGGCGCCATGTTCATCATCGTCACCGGCATGACACCATGATCTCCATCATCATGATCTCCATCATCGTGTCTTCATGAAGTTGTCTCGCCAATTATTACTGCTACTACTATGGCTAACGGTTAGCAATAAAGTAAAGTAATTACATGACGTTTCAGTTGACACGCAGGTCATAAATAAATTAAGACAACTCCTAGGCTCCTGCCGGTTGTCATACTCATCGACATGCAAATCGTGATTCCTATTACAAGAACATGATCAATCTCATACATCACATATATCATTCATCACATCCTTCTGGCCATATCACATCACATGACACTTGCTGCAAAAACAAGTTAGACGTCCTCTAATTGTTGTTGCAAACTTTTACGTGGCTGCTATAGGTTTCTAGCAAGAACGATTCTTACGTACGCCAAAACCACAACGTGATATGCCAATTTCTATTTACCCTTCATAAGGACCCTTTTCATCGAATCCGATCCGACTAAAGTGGGAGAGACAGACACCCGCTAGCCACCTTATGCAACTAGTGCATGTCAGTCGGTGGAACCTGTCTCACGTAAGCGTACGTGTAAGGTCGGTTCGGGCCGCTTCATCCCACGATGCCGCCGAATCAAGATAAGACTAGTAACGGCAAGTAAATTGACAAAATCAACGCCCACAACAACTTGTGTTCTACTCGTGCATAGAAACTACGCATAGACCTAGCTCATGATGCCAGTGTTGGGGATCGTAGCAGAAATTTCAAATTTTCTACGCATCACCAAGATCAATCTATGGAGTTTACTAGCAAAGAGAGGGAAGGAGTGCATCTACATACCCTTGTAGATCGCGAGCGGAAGCGTTCAAGAGAACGGGGTTGATGGAGTCGTACTCGTCGTGATCCAAATCACCGATGATCCTAGCGCCGAACGGACGGCACCTCCGCGTTCAACACACGTACGGTTGGGAGAGACGTCTCCTCCTTCTTGATCCAGCAAGGGGGAAGGAGAGGTTGATGGAGATCCAGCAGCACAACGGCGTGGTGGTGGAAGCAGCGGGGATCTCGGCAGGGCTTCGCCAAGCTCAGCGAGAGGGAGAGGTGTTACGGGGGGAGAGGGAGGCGCCAGGGGCTTGGGTGCGCAGCCCTCCCTCCCCCCTTTATATAGGGGCCCTGGGGGGGCGCCGGCCCCTGGAGATCCCATCTCAAGGGGGGGCGGCGGCCAAGGGGGGGACTTGCCCCCCAAGTCAGGTGGGGCACCCCCCACCCCCAGGGTTTCCAACCCTAGGCGCAAGGGGAGGCCCATGGGGTGCGCACCAGCCCACCAGGGGCTGGTTCCCTTCCCACTTCAGCCCATGGGGCCCTCTGGGATAGGTGGCCCCACCCTGTGGACCCCCGGGACCCTTCCGGTGGTCCCGGTACAATATCGGTGACCCCCGAAACTTTCCCGGTGGCCGAAACTGGACTTCCTATATACAAATCTTTACCTCCGGACCATTCTGGAACTCCTCGTGATGTCCGAGATCTCATCCGGGACTCCGAACAACTTTCGGGTCACCGCATACTAATATCTCTACAACCCTAGCGTCACCGAACCTTAATTGTGTAGACCCTACGGGTTCGGGAGACACGCAGACATGACCGAGACGACTCTCCGGTCAATAACCAACAGCGGGATCTGGATACCCATGTTGGCTCCCACATGCTCCTCGATGATCTCATCGGATGAACCACGATGTCGAGGATTCAAGTAATCCCGTATACAATTCCCTTTGTCAATCGGTACGTTACTTGCCCGAGATTCGATCGTCGGTATCCCAATACCTCGTTCAATCTCGTTACCGACAAGTCACTTTACTCGTACCGTAATGCATGATCCCATGACCAATCACTTGGTCACATTGAGCTCATTATGATGATGCATTACCGAGTGGGCCCAGAGACAAATCCAAGTCTCGATCTGTGCCAACCCAACAGACACTTTCGGAGATACCTGTAGTGCACCTTTATGGTCACCCAGTTACGTTGTGACGTTTGGTACACCCAAAGCATTCCTACGGTATCCGGGAGTTGCACGATCTCATGGTCTAAGGAAATGATACTTGACATTAGAAAAGCCTCAGCAAACGAACTACACGATCTAGTGCTATGCTTAGGATTGGGTCTTGTCCATCACATCATTCTCCTAATGATGTGATCCCGTTATCAATGACATCCAATGTCCATGCTCAGGAAACAGTAACCATCTATTGATCAACGAGCTAGTCAACTAGAGGCTCACTAGGGACATGTTATGGTCTATTTGTTCACACATGTATTACGATTTCCGGATAACACAATTATAGCATGAACAATAGACAATTATCATGAACAAGGAAATATAATAATAACCATTTTTATTATTGCCTCTAGGGCATATTTCCAACACAATCTTGTTGGGCCCTTCTACAACCTAGAAGGTCTCATCACTCACATTATGGTTCAAGGGACTGCCGTGGATCACTCCGCAGATGACGCTGATTCTGACGAAGCGCCTGCACCACCGAAGCTTAAGAAGCTGAAGAAACCCAAGGCTTCGAAGCCTTCCACTGCACCAAAAGCTTCACGAGCGAAGCCTCTGGCCACTGCTCCTCCTTTACCGAGTGTGCAGTCTGAAGATCTCTCACGCATCTCCAAGTCTGAGAAGAAGAAGAAAAAGCCCATGCACACCACTGGTCAAGCACTGACCCCTGCTGCTGTTCTAAGAAATGAGAACGACGCCATTGATCTGTCGAGTGATGACGATCTTGCTAATGATGCTCTTGAACTGCTGATAAAGAGCACGCAAGAGGCGGAAATCTTCAATGATTTGCCTCTCTTTGACGTGGATGTGTTGAACAATTTCATTGACGAGTGGTTTGACACCCCCAATCTCAGCTTTGATGATCTGCAACTCCCCATTGGCCTCAGCGTCTCCTTCCATGGAGCCATTGCTCCTGAGCTGGCTCTAGCTCAGAAAATTGTTGAAATGAAGCACAAGATCGACTATGAAAAGGCTCAGTTCAAGAAGCATATGGCCAACCTCAGTGTGACAGACGTCCAAAACTTCAAGACAATGCTGCATGAGCTCAAGGAGGCATTTCACAAGAAACGTAACGAAGCCAAAGGTTCTCGAGAGAGAATGAAGCATCTGGCGGCAAAGTGTGTTCAAGCTTACAATGAAGCTGAGAAGCGCAAGGCACTTGGGCGTCCTGGCATCGACCCCAAGATGGCTGCCAAGCAGAAGAAGCCTGCTGTGGACCAAGCTGATACATCCAGGTGGGAAGAACCTCGCATTGTCTTCCCTGCTAGTATGACAGGCGTGAAGCCTAAGGTCCCCACAGTGGCTTCAGAGCTTCAGAAAACAAGGGCAGCTGAAGCCAAAGCCAGAAAACGCAAGACCAAGAACACCACTAACGAGGCTCCACCTGCCAAGAAGCGTAAAACCAAGAAGAAAGATCGGGCTGCTCCCACAGAGCCCCTTGTCGTCGAGCCAATTTTTGTTGCTCGTCCTACATCTGCACAACAAGAGCGTCGTTTGATAGTTCATGAGCCTGCTTCCCAGAGGCTCCTGAAGCTGAAGACATTCCAGCTGTCAACCCCATCGCAGCTGAAGACATTGGTCCCCAAGACAATGTACAAGATGATGAAGTCCTTCCTCAGATCGAGCACAATGTGGTATCATCGCCTGTTCTCACGAACAGCAAACTCATCAGCATTGGTCGTCCTTTGACGCCAATCGCTCAGGATGATTCATGGGCTGATCACCCTCAAGACTCCTCCCGACAAGAAGAAACACCAGCTACTCCCCCAACTCAAGTCACCACTCCGGTGCTTCAAGATGATGACTTTGAGGCCCAACCTACTCCATCTCCACAAGCGTCGCTAGCATTCCGCAGGCTTCGTAAAGGACCAAGGCCACAAGTCACTCTGTCGAGTGTTCCAGAAGGAGAAGAGCACCAATCAGTATCACGCCAAGTTTTTCCTGAAGCCTCTCCTACTGCGAACATCTCCACGTCTGAAGCCAAAGCGGCTGAAGACATTCCGGCTGCATCAGCCGATGAACAAGAAGAGCCAAGAATTGAAGAAGAACATGTTGCTACACCGCCAACCAACCCTGAAGTTGTTCTCGAGGAGAACGTGTTCGACCCTCCAGCTACTCGAGTGGAGGTTGATAACATTGAGGCGACCACCAACACCAACACTGAAGCCAATGACGTTGTCATGGCTGACGCTCATGTGGCTCCTGAAGTTAATGTGGTGCCCGAAGTGATTGCACCTGAAGTCAATGCTGCACCTGATGCAAATCTGCAGTCTGAAGTCACTACCACAACCACTGCCACTGCTCCTGGACCGCCTCCAAGGCCACACACCATCGAGCAAGCATTTGATCGTGGTCAGTTGGTTACTGTCAGATGGCCCATTCTGGTTCCTCCACCTGCTGCCGGTCCACAATTTGACTATCATGTCGAGCACAGGCCTCAGGTCCAGAAGCCTAAGCCAAGACCGCCAAGGTTTCCAGGTACTACAACTTCACCAGGGTCGTTAAATGCTAATGGCTTCATTACGCACAACACTTTCTTCGATAGTGCCAAGAACCCCTATTCCAAGCCAAGGATCTCATCTGATCGGTTCTGGAGCTATCAGCAGCGCAATTACTATTCTTGTGTTCTCTATGACCAAGGGCGCATCTTCCCACATATGCGTCTAGACTGTGAAGCCATTGCTGGACTGCCCTGCCTAGAAGAAGCCCTAGACTGCTTCCGTGATGCTGGTCTTCTGAACTTTGTGACTGATAAGGAGCATTGGAATGAAGAGCTTCTGCTACAATTTTATGCTACCCACCACATTCGCGACTACAACAGGGATCCGAAGACTTGGGTCATTGAGTGGATGGCAGGCAATGTCCATCATGAAGCCAAAGCTCTTGATATCATTGAGCTAACTGGCCTGCCCACTCCAGGTGAACTCTTCGAGATTGGTTGTCAGCTTCACCGCTATGCATTGGAGAGCATTTTTCAGAAGCCCGAGCCCAACATGAGCCAAATGCTAAGCATGATGAAGCCTCTGCGACGCGACACTGAATACCCAAGAGAGTTCTTTGTTGAAGACCTAGAGTATCTGCCCCAAACAATCTATCATATCATAAGGCGAACTCTATGGCTCATCAAGGGACATTCTTCTGCAGCGAAGCTTGAAGGAGCGATGAAGACATTGGTCTTCTATATCTTCAATGGCATCAGCTTCAATGCTCAAGACTTCTTTATCAGGCAATTGGCTGCATCAGGCTCTGATCTCTTTGGTCTGAAGTTCTACGCTCCATGGGTTATGCGCCTTATCAAGCTTCACTCAACTATCAACTATCAGCTTTCTGCTCGCAACCATCTGATATTTTTGCCAGAGGTTGATATGTCAGTTGAAGCCATATACCCAGAGCCTGCCAAGGAGCCCATTTATCTTCACAATGCTGATCACCAAAGCTTCACACAGCCCATTGCAGGAGCCAGGCAGTCACTCGTGTTTATCCTTTGGCTGGCAATACACGTGGCCTCGAAAGCGATCTCGTGTTCTCAATGACCGAGAGCTTCTCGTCGCCCTGCATCAGGAACAGGATAAGCATCACTACTGGCTGAAGCGACAGATGCAAAGCCTCTTGGTGGATGTCAATCGCATTCGCAACCTTGCCACCAAGAATGCCTTTGTCACTCATGAAACCTGTCGGAGGTCATGGAAGAGTTTAACATTGCTAAGTGCTGAAGCAGATCTTCAAGACGATGGCTTCGCTGAAAGATTCAAGTTTGACTCCACTCCTCCAAGGAATGTTGTCTTGCGTCGAACTCCCTCTCTTGAAGACTCTGACTATTCCTCCTCGGCTGCAACGGTGTATGCCAGAGTCATAGATGACCAAGATGATGCTACTTCACCACCTCCAACCTCAGCGCGTGTAGACACTGCACCAAGTTCTTCTGCACCGCCAAACGCCAACGACGTCCCTGCTGCTTCACCTACTCCTTCTGGGAATGAGTAGAGGCTCTATGTCTTCAACCCTTTTTGGTCCTTACTGACAAAAGGGGGAGAAGCATATGAGTTGATAGTCTTCAAGCGGGTCCATATGGGCGGTTGCTTTATATTTTGCCTACTGTTTACAACTCTCGCTTTTGATACATTTGGTTCTTTGAGATGTAACACTTAAACTTGATGGTCGTCTGCTACGTTTTCTGCTATTCTGTGATGCGATGATAAATTCCGCTGCGATGATAAATCCCGCACTAAGTCATATTGCAGACGTCCATTTTTCATTATGCTTGTCATTATCCTCGTTATATCAAATCATGCATGATGAATTGTCTTCATAAGTTGAAGAGGATCTCCATAAGTACAACCTGCCATGTGCATTTGCATTCCAAAAGCAAATTACTTATATGCACATCTTCAGGGGGAGCCTTTTGCTACTTATGAAGATGATACCTTTATCCTTTACAATTCCACATATTTATCCCCATTGAAAACTTCAACCAGTTTGTCATCAATCACCAAAAAGGGGGAGATTGTAAGTGCATCTAGTGCCACCCCTAGTTGGTTTTGGAGTATTAATGACAAACCTGGATGAGGGACTAATGTGTTTGTGAGAATTGCAGGATAACACAGGTAGTAGTCCCTCATTGATTTGGTTTACCTACCGGAGATGACCCCTAAAAATGTATGAAGACATTGAAGACAATGGTAGTATGTGAAGATATTCACATTGAAGACTATGACATAAGAAGACATCGTGTGAAGACTATGGAGCGCGAAGACTTAGTTGTTTCGTTGTTTCCTTTTCTTCTTTGTTGAGTCATAGGAACCACCGTACTGTTAAGTGGGGTCCCAGTGAACAAAGTCAGAGTGACTGAAGTGTTGCTCAACCAAAATCCTATGTCTTCGAGCGAAGACAATGAGAGCAAATCTTATCCAGAGCTGGATGAGTTAGCTTTACTTGTAGCCCAAGTCAAGCTGCCGCGTGTGTTTGAAATCTGACCGTTGGAACACGTGTCAATTCCTTAGTGACCTAGGGTCATTTCAGACAAATCAGGTCGGGTTGCCTAGTGGCTATAAATAGCCCACCCCCTACACCATAAATTGGTGGCAGCTCAGAGTTAGTGCACGGCTTTTGTCGTTTGAGAGCAACCCACCTCCGGAGCTTTTGACCTAAAGACTTGTCCGTGTGACCTAAAGACTTGTTACACTTGAGGACTGTGAATCCTCCAGCCGGTTAGGCGTTGCGTTCTGAGCATCCAAGAGTCATTGTGGATCGCCGGTGAACGAAGTCTGTGAAGGTTTGTAAGTCTACCTTGAAGACTTACCAGAGTGATTGGGCAAGGACTGGGTGTCTTTAGCTCAAGGGGAATAAGGTGAAGACACGGTCTTCTGAGTTGAATCTCAGCCTCCCTAACCAGACATAGAGTTGTCACAGCAACTGGAACTGGTCCAAAAAATCCTTTGTCCTCACCAAGTGACTGGTTCTATCCTCTCCCTATCTTTACTTACAGTTTGTCTTCGTGAAGTCATTGCCTGCTTGCACTACCTATTTGAATTCAATGTGTGACTACTTTCGTTGTTTGGCTTCATACTATCTTCCATCCTGATCTTTACTACCTAGCTGCTATTAGTCTTCTTGCTTTCACTTCATTGAATACTTGACTATGGCTTGCTTAGTGTAGTCTACCTTCCGCTGCATATCAATAGGTTCATTTCTATTGTTTGTCTTCGAAACTCTCATGTTTTGAAGACTTTCATAAAAATCGCCTATTCACCCCCCTCTAGTCGATAACTAGCACTTTCAGTTTGGGTAATCCAACTGTGACATTCACACGACCCCTTGGGAACAGGCGAGTTTTATGTCTTGAGGGGGGGGGGTCGCTTGATATTCACGGCCTATATAAATGGATAAAAATCCCTTCTTTTCAGCCCACGCCTTCTCCCTTCCCCAGCCTCTCCATCCTCGAGCTCCAGCGCCCAAGTTTCGATCTTCCCCACCGCCACCAACCTTTTCAGTCATGTTCGGATCTGGTTCTCAAGGCAAGTGGGTGGCCTCCTCTATGACGCACAAGGACATCAAGGAGCTCCGGGGGGCGGGGTACCTGAGCACGGACGTCGCGCACAGGATCCCTGTCAAGAAGCAGGTCATCCCCATCCCGAAGCCTGGCAAAAGGGTGGTTTTTATCCCCCACTTCCTCCGCGTACTAGGGTTTCCCCTCCATCCCTTTGTTCGAGGTCTCATGTTCTATTACGGGCTAGATTTCCAGAATCTAGCCCCGAATTCCTTTCTCCACATCTCGGCATTCATCGTCTTGTGCGAGGCGCTCCTCAGCATCCCCCCACACTACGGCCTATGGCTCAAGGTCTTCAACGTGAAGCCGAAGGTGGTCGACAGGCAGCACGCGGACTGCGGCGGCGCCGTGGTGAGCAAGCTCCCCAACGTCACCTGGCCCAAAGGGGTCTTTGTGGAGACGGTCAAGATATGGCAGCAGGAGTGGTTCTACATCACCGAACCTCGTGGCGCCAACTGGGCGGCCACTCCTAAGTTTAGGTCCGGACCCCCAATGCGGCTCGAGTCGTGGACCAACAAGGGTCTGGACTGGGGGTCAACTGACGAAGTGATGATGCTGCAAAAGCGCATCAAGAATATTATTGAAAAGAACACCAGCCTCACTAACGTGATCCAAGTGATGCTGTTCCGCTGGATCCTTCCCTGCCAGCGTCGGCCTCTCCACATGTGGGAGTTCAATCCGGAAGGACCACGGACCCTGCAGCGATTCTTCAGCACGATGCACGGAGAGATCTGGAAGCTGCTCTTCAAGGCCCAGAATTCGTGGCCGAAGAAGACCGATGACATCGGCCTCGACTGCAATCATCCAGCCACCAAGGTAAGTGTTCAGTTTCCGAACATAACTCAGTTCACAAATCAAAGGGGTATGCTGAAACTTCCATCCTTTAATCAGGGCTGGACAAAGAAGGCGGAGCGGATCAAGTGTCTGGCTCCGCTGCCCGAAGACCCAGCTGATCCTCTGCTCACGAGGATGCTGGTCCCGGCTGAAGGAAATATGCCCTAGAGGCAATAATAAAGTTATTATTTATTTCCTTATTTCATTATAAATGTTTATTATTCATGCTAGAATTGTATTAACCGGAAACATAATACATGTGTGAATACATAGACAAACAGAGTGTCACTAGTATGCCTCTACTTGACTAGCTCGTTGATCAAAGATGGTTATGTTTCCTAACCATAGACATGAGTTGTCATTTGATAAACGGGATCACATCATTAGAAGAACGATGTGATTGACTTGACCCATTCCGTTAGCTTAGCACTTGATCGTTTAGTTTACTGCTATTGCTTTCTTCATGACTTATACATGTTCCTATGACTATGAGATTATGCAACTCCTGATTACCGGAGGAATACTTTGTGTGCTACCAAACGTCACAATGTAACTAGGTGATTATAAAGGTGCTCTACAGGTGTCTCCGATGGTACTTGTTGAGTTGGCATAGATTGAGATTAGGATTTGTCATTCCGATTGTCGGAGAGGTATCTCTGGGCCCTCTCGGTAATGCACATCACTATAAGCCTTGCAAGCAATGTGACTAATGAGTTAGTTATGGGTTGATGCACTATAGAACGAGTAAAGAGACTTGCCGGTAACGTGATTGAGCTAGGTATTGAAATACCAACGAGCGAATCTCAGGCAAGTAACATACCGATGACAAAGGGAACAACGTATGTTGTTATGCGGTTTGACCGATAAAGATCTTCGTAGAATATGTAGGAACCAATATGAGCATCCAGGTTCCGCTATTAGTTATTGACCGGAGACGTGTCTCGGTCATGTCTACATAGTTCTCGAACCCGTAGGGTCCGCACGCTTAAAGTTCTGTGACGATCGGTTTTATGAGTTTATATGTTTTGTTGTACCGAAGTTAGTTCGGAGTCCCAGATATGACCACGAACATGACGAGGAGTCTCGAAATGGTCGAGACGTAAAGATCGATATATTGGACGACTATATTTGGACGTCGGAATGGTTCCGAGTGAGATCGGGAAAATACTGGAGCACCGGGAGGTTACCGGAACCCCCCGGGAGGTATATGGGCCTTATTGGGCCTTAGTGGAAAAGAGGGAAGAGGAGCAAAGGAGGGGGCGTGCCCCCCATGCCCAATCCGAATTGGGAGGTGGGGCGCCCACACCCCCCTTTCCTTCCTCCCTCCTTCCCTTCCTTTCCCTTTCCTACTCCAACTTGGAAGGGGGGAATCCTACTCCCGATGGGAGTAGGACTCCCCTTGGCGCGCCCTCCTCCGGGCCGGCCGCCTCCCCCTCCTCTACTCCTTTATATACGGAGGAAGGGGCACCCCTTGGAGACACAACAATTGATCATTAATCTTTTAGCCGTGTGCGGTGCCCCCTCCACCATAATCCACCTCGGTCATATCGTAGCAGTGCTTAAGCGAAGCCCTACGCCGGTAGCATCATCATCACCGTCCTCACGCCGTCGTGCTGACGGAACTCTCACTCGAAGCTCTGCTGGATCAGAGTTCGTGGGACGTCATCGAGCTGAACGTGTGCTGAACTCCGAGCTGCCGTGCGTTCGGTACTTGGATCGGTCGGATCGTGAAGACATACGACTACATCAACCGCGTTGTTCTAACGCCTTCGGTCTACGAGGGTACGTGGACACACTCTCCCCTCTCGTTTCTATGCATCACCATGATCTTGCGCGTTCGTAGGATTTTTTTTGAAATTCCTACGTTCCCCAACAGTGGTATCAGAACCAGGTTTATGCGTAGATGTTATATGCACGAGTAGAACACAAGTGAGTTGTGGGCGATACAAGTCATACTGCTTACCAGCTTGTCATACTTTGGTTCAGCGGTATTGTTGGATGAAGCGGCCCGGACCGACATTACGCGTACGTTTACGCGAGACTGGTTCTACCGACGTGCTTTGCCCACAGGTATCTGGCGGGTGTCTGTTTCTCCAACTTTAGTTGAACCGAATGTGGCTACGCCCGGTCCTTGTGAAGGTTTAAATAGCACTAACTTGATGAAATATCGTTGTGTTTTTGATGCGTAGGTAAGAACGGTTCTTGCTCAGCCCGTAGCAGCCACGTAAAATTTGCAAGAACAGAGTAGAGGACGTCTAACTTGTTTTTGCAGGGCATGCTGTGATGTGATATGGTCAAGGCATGATGCTATATTCTATTGTATGAGATGATCATCTTTTGTAACGGAGTTATCGGCAACTGGCAGGAGCCATATGGTTGTCGCTTTATTGTATGCAATGCAATCACCCTGTAATTGCTTTACTTTATCACTAAGCGGCAGCGATAGTCGTAGAAGCAATAGTTGGCGAGACGACAACGATACTACGATGGAGATCAAGGTGTCGCGCCGGTGACGATGGTGATCATGACGGTGCTTTGGAGATGGAGATCAAAGGCACAAGATGGTGATGGCCATATCATATCACTTATATTGATTGCATGTGATGTTTATCCTTTATGCATCTTATTCTGCTTTGATTGATGGTAGCATTATAAGATGATCTCTTGCTAAATTTCAAGGTAAAAGTGTTCTCCCTGAGTATGCACCGTTGCCAAAGTTCGTCGTGCCGAGACACCACGTGAGGATCGGGTGTGATAAGCTCAACGTTCATCTACAACAGGTGTAAGACAGTTTTGCACACACAGAATACTCGGGTTAAACTTGACGAGCCTAGCATATGCAGATATGCCCTCAGAACACTGAGACCGAAAGGTCGAGCATGAATCATATAGTAGATATGATCAACATAGTGATGTTCACCATTGAAAACTACTCCATCTCACGTGATGATCGGTTATGGTTTAGTTGATATGGATCACGTGATCACTTAGATGATTAGAGAGATGTCTATCTAAGTGGGAGTTCTTAAGTAATATGATTAATTGAACTTAAATTTATCATGAACTTAGTACCTGATAGTATTTTGCTTGTCTATGTTGTTGTATATAGATGGCTCATGCTGTTGTTCCATTGAATTTTAATGCGTTCCTTGAGAAAGCAAAGTTGAAAGATGATGGTAGCAATTACACGGACTGGGTCCGTAACTTGAGGATTATCCTCATTGCTGCACAGAAAAATTATGTCCTGGAAGCACCGCTAGGTGCCAGGCCTGCTGCAGATGCAACTGACGACGTTAAGAACGTCTGGCAGAGCAAAGCTGATGACTACTCGATAGTTCAGTGTGCCATGCTTTACGGCTTAGAACCGGGACTTCAACGATGTTTTGAACGTCATGGAGCATATGAGATGTTCCAGGAGTTGAAGTTAATATTTCAAGCAAATGCCCGGATTGAGAGATATGAAGCCTCCAATAAGTTCTACAACTGCAAGATGGAGGAGAATAGTTCTGTCAGTGAACATATACTCAAAATGTCTGGGGATAACAATCACTTGATTCAACTGGGAGTTAATCTTCCGGATGATAGTGTCATTGACAGAATTCTGCAATCACTGCCACCAAGCTATAAGAGCTTCGTGATGAACTATAATATGCAAGGGATGGATAAGACAATTCCCGAGCTCTTCGCAATGCTAAAGGCTGCGGAGGTAGAAATCAAGAAGGAGCATCAAGTTGATGGTCAACAACACCACCAGTTTCAAGAAAAATGGTAAAGGGAAGAAGAAGGGGAACTTCAAGAAGAACGGCAAACAAGTTGCTGCTCAAGAGAAGAAACCTAAGTCTGGACCTAAGCCTGAGACTGAGTGCTTCTACTGCAAACAGACTGGTCACTCGAAGCGGAACTGCCCCAAGTATTTGGCGGATAAGAAGGATGGCAAGGTGAACAAAGGTATATGTGATATACATGTTATTGATGTGTAACTTACTAGAGCTCGCAGTAGCACCTGGGTATTTGATACTGGTTCTGTTGCTAATATTTGCAACTCGAAACAGGGACTACAGATTAAGCGAGGACTGGCTAAGGACGAGGTGACGATGCGCGTGGCAAATGGTTCCAAAGTCGATGTGATCGCCGTCGGCATGCTACCTCTACATCTACCTTCGGGATTAGTTTTAGACCTGAATAATTGTTATTTGGTGCCAGCGTTAAGCATGAACATTATATCTGGATCTTGATTGATGTGAGACGGTTATTCATTTAAATATGAGAATAATGGTTGTTCTATTTATATGAGTAATATCTTTTATGGTCATGCACCCTTGAAGAGTGGTCTATTTGTGTTGAATCTCGATAGTAGTGATACACATATTCATAATATTGAAGCCAAAAGATGTAGAGTTGATAATGATAGTGCAACTTATTTGTGGCACTGCCGTTTAGGTCATATTGGTGTAAAACGCATGAAGAAACTCCATACTGATGGACTTCTGGAATCACTTGATTATGAATCTCTTGGTACCTGCAAACCATGCCTCATGGGCAAGATGACTAAAACGCCGTTCTCCGGAACAATGGAGCGAGCAACAGGTGAATATTGAGGCTCGCGGCGGGTATCATTATTTTCTCACCTTCACAGATGATTTGAGCAGATATGGGTATATCTACTTAATGAAACATAAGTCTGAAACATTTGAAAAGTTCAAAGAATTTCAGAGTGAAGTGGAAAATCATTGTAACAAGAAAATAAAGTTTCTACGATCTGATCGTGGAGGAGAATATTTGAGTTACGAGTTTGGTCTACATTTGAAACAATGTGGAATAGTTTCGCAACTCACGCCACCCGGAACACCACAGCGTAATGGTGTGTCCGAACGTCGTAATCGTACTTTTCTAGATATGGTGCGATCTATGATGTCTCTTACTGATTTACCGCTATCGTTTTGGGGTTATGCTTTAGAGACGGCTGCATTCACGTTAAATAGGGCACCATCGAAATCCGTTGAGACGATGCCTTATGAACCGTGGTTTGGCAAGAAACCAAAGTTGTCGTTTCTTAAAGTTTGGGGCTGCGGTGCTTATGTGAAAAAAGCTTCAACCTGATAAGCTCGAACCCAAATCGGAGAAATGTGTTTTCATAGGATACCCGAAGGAAACTGTTGGGTACACCTTCTATCACAGATCCAAAGGCAAGACATTTGTTGCTAAGAATGGATCCTTTCTAGAGAAGGAGTTTCTCTCGAAAGAAGTGAGTGGGAGGAAAGTAGAACTTGATGAGGTAACTGTACCTGCTCCCTTATTGGAAAGTAGTTCATCACAGAAACCGGTTCCTGTGACACCTACACCAATTAGTGAGGAAGATAATGATATTGATCATGAAACTTCAGATCAAGTTACTACCGAACCTCGTAGGTCAACCAGAGTAAGATCCGTACCAGAGTGGTACGGTAATCCTATTCTGGAGGTCATGTTACTTGACCAAGGCGAACCTACGAACTATGAAGAAGCGATGGTGAGCCCAGATTCCGCAAAATGGCTTGAGGCCATGAAATCTGAGATGGGATCCATGTATGAGAACAAAGTGTGGACTTTGGTTGACTTGCCCAATGATCGGCAAGCCATAGAGAATAAATGGATCTTCAAGAAGAAGACTAATGCTGACGGTAATGTTACTGTCTACAAAGCTTGACTTGTTGCGAAAGGTTTTCGACAAGTTCAAGGGGTTGACTACGACGAGACTTTCTCACCCGTAGTGATGCTTAAGTCTGTCTGAATCATCTTAGCAATTGCCGCATTTTATGATTATGAAATTTGGCAAATGGATGTCAAAACTGCATTCCTGAATGGATTTCTGGAAGAAGAGTTGTATATGATACATCCAGAAGGTTTTGTCGATCCAAAGGGAGCTAACAAAGTGTGCAAGCTCCAGCGATCCATTTATGGACTGGTGCAAGCCTCTCAGAGTTGGAATAAACGTTTTGATAGTGTGATCAAAGCATATGGTTTTATACAGACTTTTGGAGAAGCCTGTGTTTACAAGAAAGTGAGTGGGAGCTCTGTAGCATTTCTAATATTATATGTGGATGACATATTGTTGATTGGAAATGATATAGAATTTCTGGATAGCACAAAAGGATACTTGAATAAGAGTTTTTCAATGAAAGACCTCGGTGAAGCTGCTTATATATTGGGCATCAAGATCTATAGAGTTAGATCAAGACGCTTAATTGGACTTTCACAAAGCACATACCTTGATAAAGTTTTGAAAAAGTTCAAAATGGATCAAGCAAAGAAAGGGTTCTTGCATGTGTTACAAGGTGTGAAGTTGAGTCAGACTCAATGCCCGACCACTGCAGAAGATAGATAGAAAATGAAAGATGTTCCGTATGCTTCAGCCATAGGCTTTATCATGTATGCAATGCTATGTACCAGACCTGATGTGTGCCTTGCTATTAGTTTAGCAGGGAGGTACCAAAGTAATCCAGGAGTGGATCACTGGACAGCGGTCAAGAACATCCTGAAATACCTGAAAAGGACTAAGGATATGTTTCTCATTTATGGAGGTGACAAAGAGCTCGTCGTAAATGGTTACGTCGATGCAAGCTTTAACACTGATCCGGACGATTCTAAATCGCAAACCGGATACGTGTTTATATTGAACAGTGGAGCTGTCAGGTGGTGCAGTTCTAAACAAAGCATCATGGGAGGATCTACGTGTGAAGCGGAGTGTACATAGTTGCTTCGGAAGCAACAAATGAAGGAATCTGGATGAAGGAGTTCATATCCGATCTAGGTGTCATACCTAGTGCATCGGGTCCAATGAAAATCTTTTCTGACAATACTGGTGCAATTGCCTTGGCAAAGGAATCCAGATTTTACAAGAGAACCAAGCACATCAAGAGACGCTTCAATTCCATCCGGGATCAAGTCTAGGTGGGAGACATAGAGATTTGCAAGATACATACGGATCTAAATGTTGCAGACCCATTGACTAAGCCTCTTCCACGAGCAAAACATGATCAGCACCAAGACTCCATGGGTGTTAGAATCATTACTGTGTAATCTAGATTATTGACTCTAGTGCAAGTGGGAGATTGAAGGAAATATGCCCCAGAGGCAATAATAAAGTTATTATTTATTTCCTTATTTCATGATAAATGTGTATTATTCATGCTAGAATTGTATTAACCGGAAACATAATACATGTGTGAATACATAGACAAACAGAGTGTCACTAGTATGCCTCTACTTGACTAGCTCGTTGATCAAAGATGGTTATGTTTCCTAACCATAGACATGAGTTGTCATTTGATAAACGGGATCACATCATTAGAAGAATGATGTGATTGACTTGACCCATTCCGTTAGCTTAGCACTTGATCGTTTAGTTTACTGCTATTGCTTTCTTCATGACTTATACATGTTCCTATGACTATGAGATTATGCAACTCCCGATTATCGAAGGAACACTTTGTGTGCTACCAAACGTCACAACGTAATTGGGTGATTATAAAGGTGCTCTATAGGTGTCTCCGATGGTACTTGTTGAGTTGGCATAGATCGAGATTAGGATTTGTCACTCCGATTGTCGGAGAGGTATCTCTGGGCCCTCTCGGTAATGCACATCACTATAAGCCTTGCAAGCAATGTGACTAATGAGTTAGTTACGGGATGATGCACTACAGAACGAGTAAAGAGACTTGCCGGTAACGAGATTGAGCTCGGTATTGAGATAGCAACGAGCGAATCTCAGGCAAGTAACATACCGATGACAAAGGGAACAACGTATGTTGTTATGCGGTTTGACCGATAAAGATCTTCGTAGAATATGTAGGAACCAATATGAGCATCCAGGTTCCGCTATTGGTTATTGACCGGAGACGTGTCTCGGTCATGTCTATAGAGTTCTCGAACCCGTAGGGTCCGCACGCTTAAAGTTCTGTGACGATCGGTATTATGAATTTATATGTTTTGATGTACCGAGTTAGTTCGGAGTCCCAGATATGATCACGGACATGACGAGGAGTCTCGAAATGGTCGAGACGTAAAGATCGATATATTGGATGACTATATTTGGACGTCGGAATGGTTCCGAGTGAGATCGGGAAAATACCAGAGCATCGGGAGGTTACCGGAACCCCCCGGGAGGTATATGGGCCTTATTGTGCCTTAGTGGAAAAGAGGGAAGAGGAGCAAAGGAGGGGGCGCCCCCCCCCAAGCCCAATCCGAATTGGGAGGGGGGCCGGCCCCACCTTACCTTCCTCCCTCCTTCCCTTCCTTTCCCTTTCCTACTCCAACTTGGAAGGGGGGGAATCCTACTCCCGGTGGGAGTAGGACTCCCCTTGGCGCGCCCTCCTCCTGGCCGGATGATAACCCACAAGTATAGGGGATCGCAACAGTTTTCGAGGGTAGAGTATTCAACCCAAATTTATTGATTCGACACAAGGGGAGCCAAAGAATATTCTCAAGTATTAGCAGTTGAGTTGTCAATTCAACCACTCCTGGATAACTTAATATCTGCAGCAAAGTATTTAGTAGCAAAGTAATATGATAGTAGTGGTAACGGTAACAAAAGTAACGGTACCAAAAGTAATATTTTTGGTGTTTTGTAGTGATTGTAACAGTAGCAACGGAACAGTAAATAAGCGAAGAACAATATGTGAAAAGCTCGTAAGCATTGGATCGGTGATGGAGAATTATGCCGGATGTGGTTCATCATGTAACAATCATAACATAGGGTGACACAGAACTAGCTCCAATTCATCAATGTAATGTAGGCATGTATTCCGAATATAGTCATACGTGCTTATCGAAAAGAACTTGCATGACATCTTTTGTCCTACCCTCCCGTGGCAGCGGGGTCCTAATGGAAACTAAGGGATATTAAGGCCTCCTTTTAATAGAGTACCGGAACAAAGCATTAGCACATAGTGAATACATGAACTCCTCAAACTATGGTCATCAGCGGGAGTGGTCCCGATTATTGTCACTTCGGGGTTGTCGGATCATAACACATAGTAGGTGACTATAGACTTGCAAGATAGGATCAAGAACTCACATATATTCATGAAAACATAATAGGTTCAGGTCTGAAATCATGGCACTCGGGCCCTAGTGACAAGCATTAAGCATAGCAAAGTCATAGCAACATCAATCTCAGAACATAGTGGATACTAGGGATCAAACCCTAACAAAACTAACTCAATTACATGATAGATCTCATCCAACCCATCACCGTCCAGCAAGCCTACGATGGAATTACTCACGCACGACGGTGAGCATCATGAAATTGGTGATGGAGAATGGTTGATGATGACAATGGCGACGGATCCCCCTCTCCGGAGCCCCGAACGGACTCCAGATCAGCCCTCCCGAGAGGTTTTAGGGCTTGGCGACGGCTCCGTATCGTAAAACGCGATGAATTCTTCTTTCTGATTTTTTTCTCCCCGAAAGCAAATATATAGAGTTGGAGTTGAGGTCGGAGGAGCTCCAGGGGGGCCACGAGGTAGGGGGCGCGCCCTAGGGGGGAGGGCGCCCCCCCACCCTCGTGGCTAGGGTGTGGGCCCCCTGGTCTTCATCTTTTGCAAGGATTTTTTATTATTTCCAAATAGACGTTCCGTGGAGTTTCAGGTCATTCCAAGAACTTTTGTTTCTACACATAAATAACACCATGGAAAGTCTGCTGAAAACAACGTCAGTCCGGGTTAGTTCCATTCAAATCATGCAAGTTAGAGTCCAAAACAAGGGCAAAAGTGTTTGGAAAAGTAGATACGACGGAGACGCATCACCGGCCGCCTCCCCCTCTACTCCTTTATATACGGAGGATGGGGCACCCCTTGGAGACACAACAATTGATCATTGATCTTTTAGCCGTGTGCGGTACCCCCCTCCACCATAATCCACCTCGGTCATATCGTAGCGGTGCTTAAACGAAGCCCTGCGTCGGTAGCATCATCATCACCATCTTCACGCCATCGTGCTGACAGAACTCTCCCTCGAAGCTCTGCTGGATCGGAGTTCGTGGGACGTCATCGAGCTGAACGTGTGCTGAACTCGGAGGTGCCGTGCGTTCGGTACTTGGACCGGTCGGATCGTGAAGACATACGACTACATCAACCGCGTTGTTCTAACGCTTCCGCGTTCGGTCTACCAGGGTACATGGACACACTCTCCCCTCTCGTTGCTATGCATCACCATGATCTTGCGCGTTCGTAGGAATTTTTTTGAAATTACTACGTTCCCCAACACCGGTGCTGAACCAGGCGCCGGAGAAGAAGGCAAAGAAGAAGGGCAAGGAGGCCAAAAGTGGCCTCCGCCGTAAAGGTACTTCGGACGCTATGTCCGAAGAGACCGAGGCTCACTCCTCCCACGAGGGAGATGAAGGCGAGGAGGAGGAGGAGGAAGAAAGCAATTCTCCCCCTAAGGGGAGGAAGAAGAAAAGGGCGGCCTCCGCAGATCCAGAGGCGTAGGCGTCTAAAAGAGGAAAGATATCCCTCTCGGATGGCTCGGATTCGGATGCTGAAGCCATCCCCAAGCGGCGTCCTAGGGCAAAGCCCCTGGCCGAATCGTAAGTATCTAAGAATGCTTTACATACATCCGATCTCTTACAAGTTGTAGGATAACATGTTGGTTACGTGTTTCAGTTCAGCCCGTGGTCTCCCCCAGCAATCGTCATCTTCGGGGAACTCTCTAGCGCCGGAGATGGTGCAGAGCGAGACGCCCCCGGGAACCTCTCCACAACCCACCGCAGATGACACCGAGGTGTTATCCCAAAGGACCTCTCCGGGCCACGAAGAGGTGCGGGAGGCCGACAAGGCAGCACCAGAGGGTAATGCCTCGGCTGCCGAGAACATGGGGGCGCAACCCCCATGGAGACCGACGACGGGGGCCCTGACCAGTCCGCCCCCCAGCTGAACACCATTCCGGAGACCAATGTGGCTCCGGAATTGAGCGAGCAACCCCCTTCAAAGGAAGGGCGAGCGCCTACTCCGACGGCGGTCTCCACTAATCCGGAGGCGCCGAGCCCTCTGATGGATGCACTGCAACGTGCTTTCGTCGTGGAGGAGCACCGTACCCTGATGGGTACGGTGATTGAGAAGGTCCAGTCCGCCAAAAGCGGGCTGAACGAAGCCTTCACCAGCCTACTAATAGGCTTTGAGGTATGCGATGTAATATTTTTAGCCGCTTTTCATATGAAAACATGCCTGTGTATAGATAGTAGCCCCTGAGACTCTGTTCGGCTTTTGAAAAAAAAAAGAACAGAGGATCGATAATATTCGCAGGAGATAATGTACTGCTCTATTTTGAGAAACAGGCTTCACTGTTAGCGGCGACCGTCCAGGCCGCCGAAGTATCTGAGCTCAAGCGGAAGTTGGAGTTGGCCAATGAGGATCTCGTCCGCATCAAAAAGTGGTTCGATCAGGCGCAAGGTATGTTTGGAAAAATTGTTTACACACCTGAAGTAATATGCCCATGCGGAGTCTAAGCCCCTGTGTTGCCCTGGTCATTATTGCAGGTAGTGCGGCCGAGGTCGAGACCCTGAAAGGCGACCTCGCTCGAGCCAAGGAGCAGGCATGGGTGAGCCAAGCGGCCGCAGATTTGAAGGCCGAGCAGGTTGCCCGCCACCGATACTAGGAGTGGGTGACCGAAGTCGAGCAAGTGCTCAAGGATGCCGCCGGCAAGTGCGAGGCCTTGGAAGAGAAGAACAAGGCCCAAGAGGCCGATCTCGCTAGGGCTCTCCAGGGGGCCAAGGAGGCGCGGACTGAGTCCCGGGCGGCTCGCTAGGAGATCAAGTAGGCTGGACAGATAGCGGCTGGTAAGCCCTTTCTTTTGCAGAGTAAATTCGGCGGTCAGAGGTATCCTTGCTCACTCGACTATGGAGTTCTCCATATGCCTTTGCTGATCTCCCGAGGAGCGCTGCCGACGCCGCACAGTATTTCCGGGCCCAAGAGGGGAACACGACGGAGAAGCTCTTCTGGTCATAGTACCTGGCATCAGAGCGTCCAGCGCTGTTGAACGACCAGATGATGCAGCTGGCGAAGCTGCATAGGATGTCCGGTCTAGCCATGAAGGACTTCATAGTCCGGCTCTGGCCGGCCAAACCCATTCCTAGCAGTTACTTCGGCCTGGTGAAGTGACTCGCTGACGCACTGCCCCGCATTGACTCTGTCAAGCGCTCAGCATGCATAGAAGGTGCGTGGATGGCCTTTGCCCGTGTCAAGATGCACTGGGCGAAGATGAAGGCCGCCGTCGTGGTGGTAGAGGGCCCACCCGAAGGCAAGGACCACCGCAAGCCGGAGCGGTATTTTGAAGACGTCCTGGAGGGTGCCCGATTAATAGAGGGCCAATGCTCAAAGGATGTCATATTTGAGTGAATGTATCCGAGCTGTCCAGACGTTGTATTATGAACCAAGGCCTTGTGATATACTTATGGCTTTATCTAAACTACTTACCTCCTGTGCGGCCGTATTGTATTATTCTAAAAGTTTGCCAGTCGTCGGCTTCAGCCCCCACGTGGATGCTAAGGGGTGTTCGGAATAACGTATAATCACTCTTGACCCAACGTCTTGGTCCGTAAAGGAGGTGACTACGTAGCGAACCAGGCAATCAGACTATGCGGCTTTAGCACTTTCACTTAGCCATAGGAGTTTGACAGTGGAGCTAAGTACTAGCCCCTGGTGCGTATGCGGCTGTCCGTACTGGGATGCCTTGAGCGCGTGACTGAACCGAAGTCAGTCCTTCGTATAATACGGAAGAAATCGCAAGAGATTTATATTAAGTCGCTGAATAGCTGACCAGCTCTCGCCATATCATGACAGTCAGTTTTCGGCTTTCTCTACTGAGGTGTTTGACCGGACGAGCCAGAAACACAATCGCAATAGTTCTCCCTTTACTACCTTAGCCGAACAAGTGGAACATAAGGTGGTAACCACAGGAGCCGGGCAACCCAACTATTGACCAAAGACATGATTCGGAGCTGATGCATATAATGCCATATTTGAGATGCCGAAGTATACTATAAAAGTGTTTGGACTTTTTGAAAAAATATATGAGGCCGAATAGAGCCCCTGGCATTGTAAGCCATTGTGAAGTGTATATGCCAATCTGACGTGAAGAGGGAATACAAATTAGGAAATAAGCCAATACCAAATAGGGTTGGGCGAAACTGTTTCCATTATAGACTGATTGAGACGTCAAAATGTGTTCTTACAGAGGATGCCATAAGCGTCAAGGCTATTTTACATGCCGAGAATTTGTGAACAAGGGAAAGCTGTATACGGGTCCTAAAAAGAAAAGGTGGTCTTGAAGATCCTTTCGATACCCTGCCGCATGTTAGCGTCGCTTTCGCCTTTGAGGGAGAGATTCCTTGAGAGGAACGGCCCACGGTTGCCCGTATGAAACCGGGCTCGGAAAGAGTCCTTGTACGACCGTGGAGTAGCTAGGTTTTAATGCACCTATGGTATTGAAGAAGAAAAGGAGAAAATGATCAAAGAAAAAAGGTCAAGGTCATATAGGGTTGAACCATACTATAGACCTATCCGTATTGTGCCTCCGTCATTGCCCAAGGTATTTTGAGTGCGTAATTTTGCAGACGCGGTACAAGTGCCGCGGATGTGTGTGGCGATCGACGAAGGCAAAACTGCTAGTCTAGCTCGGGAGTCGCCGAGCTGTCATCATGCAGAGTGGGCTGGACTCGTTTAGCATTGTCCTAGGGCTTGATGGCTGATGAAGTGTGCGTCTTGACAGGGCCGCTCTGTACCTCGGCCGCGAGGGCCACGGTGTGCTGCTCGGTACGGAGGGAGCGCTCCATGTTTCCATTAACTGTATTAACGCCGCGGGGTCCGGGCATTTTGATCTTTAAGTAAGCATAATGCGGGATCGCTTTTAAGCGAGCGAAGGCGGTTCATCTGAGCAGTGCGTGATAACCACTGCGGAAGGGGACGATGTCGAAGATCAAGTCTTCGCTCCGGAAGTTGTCCGGCAAACCGAAGACCACTTCCAATGTTATTGAGCCCGTGCAGTGGGCTTCTACACCAGCTATTACTCATTTAAAGGTAGTATTAGTAGGCTTAATTCTTGATGGGTCAATACCCATTTTGTGGATCGTGTCTTGATAAATCAAGTTAAGACTGCTGCCGCCGTCCATAAGGACTCGGGTCAGATGAAATCCGTCGATGATTGGATCAAGGACCAAGGCTGTCGAACCTCCAGGACGGATACTGGTCGGGTGATCCTTACGATCAAGGGTGATCGGACAGGCCGAATTTTGGGGCGACCTGCTCTACGACGTAGACGTCCCTTAGCGCACGCTTGCGCTCCCTCTTGGGGATATATGTAGCGTATATCATATTCACTGCTTTTACCTCCGGGGGAAATTTCTTCCGTCCCCCTGTGTTCGGTGGGCGAGGTTCTTCGTCGTCCTCGTTTGGCGGCCCTTTCCCCTTGTGTTCGGTGTTTAACTTACCGGCCTGTTTAAAGACCCAACAATTTCTGTTGGAATGATTGACAGGCCTGTCAGGGGTGCCATGAATCTGGCAAGGCCGATCGAGTATTTTGTCCAAACTGGATGGGCCATCTTTGTTTCCTTTGAATGGCTTCTTCCGCTGTCCGGATCTAGAGCCGCTGAATCCGGCGTTGACTGCCTTGTCTTTGGTATCATCATTGTTGCTTCGACGCTTGTGTTTGTTGCGTCGTGGCCTACCATTGCCATCTCTGGCTACGGAGGTGCCAGGGTCGCTGGTACTGTTGCTTCTACGAGCTAACCAGCTATCCTCCCCCACGCAAAAGCGGGTCATGAGTGCGGTAAGGGCTGCCATGGACTTCGGCTTTTCTTGGCCGAGGTGTCGGGCAAGCCATTCGTCGCCTACGCTATGTTTAAAGGCCGCGAGGGCTTCGGCATCCGGACAATCGAGGATTTGGTTCTTTTTAATTAAGAATCTAGTCCATAGCTTGCAGGCTGACTCTCCGGGTTGCTGGACTATGTGACTTAGGTCATCGGCGTCCGGAGGCCGGACATAGGTACCTTGGAAGTTCTCTCGAAAGGCATCCTCCAAATCTTCCCAGCAGCCAATGGAGTTTTCTGGGAGGCTGTTTAGCCAGTGCCGAGCTGGTCCCTTTAGTTTTAATGGGAGGTACTTGATGGCATGGAGATCATCACCGCGAGCCATGTGAATATGGAGAAGGAAATCTTCAATCCATACTGCGGGATCTGTCGTTCCATCGTATGATTCAATGTTAACGGGTTTAAACCCTTCTAGGAACTGGTGCTCCATTACTTCATCGGTGAAGCATAAAGGGTGTGCGGCGCCTCTGTATTGGGCGACGTCACGACGGAGTTCGGACGACATCCGTATTCGGTTTTCAGCCCGGGTAAGGTTATGATGGTCGCGCCGGGCCTGATGGCCGACCTCTCGGTGTTGGAGCGCGCCCCCTTGATCCTTAAATTGATCTGGTTTGACCAGCTCTATTGTCCAGGTCCTTGCGTAGGTCGTAGGTGTAGCCCGGAGCTGCTACCTCCTTGCCTCTATGGCGGGGTGGTGCGGGCTGGTGTTCGGCGTAAGTAGCTGCTCTGTCCCGCCCACGTGGTGGTTGGTCAGGTTCGTCAACAGCTTTATACTTTGGCGGTATTGGCTCAAGGGCCTTGTCGTCAAATTGTGGTAGTAGCTTGCCCTTCGGGTAGCTCTTTGTTGGGCGTTCAAGGCCGTATTCTTCGGCTGCTAGGACTTTATTCCATCTGTCATTGAGCGTATCCTGTTCGGCTTGAAGCTGCTGCCGCTTCTTTTTTAGGCTTCTCGTTGTTGCGATTAGCTGGCGCTTAAAGCGCTCTTGCTCGAGGGGTTCCTCTGGCACGATGAAGTCTTCGTCGCCGAGGCTCACATCATCCTCAGAGATTGGTAGATAGTTACTATCCTCTGAGTCCTCATTCCCGACTGGATCGTCGGGGTTAACTTGCCCCTCCTCCCAATCGTCATGTTCGGATGTGAGCTCGACGGGGGCTTCGGGGTCTTCGGCGTTCTCCACAGTTTACTGTCTCCGGTGCCGGTATT
The DNA here is from genome assembly GCF_018294505.1 of Triticum aestivum. Lineage (NCBI taxonomy): Eukaryota > Viridiplantae > Streptophyta > Magnoliopsida > Poales > Poaceae > Triticum > Triticum aestivum. The sequence continues at coordinate 473,675,097 of NC_057796.1, forward strand.
GCTGTCTTTTTGCGACGTGATTTTGAGCGGTGCCGCTGGCGTCGACGTTTCGGTGGTACCTCAATGGGCTTGTCCTCGATCGGATCCTGATTGTCGTCGTCGTCCTCTTTGGGTGTGTCCACCATGTACACATTGTATGTTGAAGTGGCCGTCCACCATCCTGTGATAGGCGGGTTTTGGCCTGGTTCGGCTCCGGCATCATCGTCCATACCGTCGATGTCTTCGGAGGCGTAGTCAAGCATGTCGATTAAATCCTCGATAGTGGCTATCAAGTGGGTGGTGGGTGGGGCGTAAAATTCCCCGCACCCAGCCTCTAGTTCGGGCTGTGAGTGATTCGGATGTGATGCATGCTACCTCTTCAGCATGCGTTGGTTTTCCCTTGAAGAGGAAAGGGTGATGCAGCAAAGTAGCGTAAGTATTTCCCTTGGTTTTTGAGAACCAAGGTATCAATCCAGTAGGAGATAACACGCAAGTCACCTAGTACCTGCACAAACAATCAAGAACCTTGCAACCAATGCGATAAAGGGGTTGTCAATCCCTTCACGGTCACTCGCAAAAGTGAGATCTGATAAAGATAATAAGATAAATATTTTTGGTATTTTTTGTTGTATAGATTGGAAAGTAAAGATTGCAAAATTGTAAACGAGATGCGATGTAAATAAAAGAGATGTAATATAATAGGAAAGAGACCCGGGGGCCATAGGTTTCACTAGTGGCTTCTCTCGAGATAGCATCTATAACAGTGGGTGAACAAATTACTGTCGAGCAATTGATAGAAAAGCGCATAGTTATGAGAATATCTAGGCAATGATCATGAATATAGGAATCACGTGTGTGTCAAGTAGACCGAAACGATTCTGCATCTACTACTATTACTCCACACATCGACCGCTATCCAGCATGCATCTAGAGTATTAAGTTCATAAGAACGGAGTAACGCATTAAGCAAGATAACATGATGTAGAGGGATAAACTCAAGCAACATGATATAAACCCCATATTTTTATCCTCGATGGCAACAATACAATACGTGCCTTGCTGCCCCTGCTGTCACTGGGAAAGGACACCGCAAGATTGAACCCAAAGCTAAGCACTTATCCCATTGCAAGAAAGATCAATCTAGTAGGCCAAACTGAACCAATAATTCGAAGAGACTTGCAAAGATATCAAATCATGCATATAAGAATTCAGAGAAGAACCAAATATTATTCATAGATAAACTTGATCATAAACCCACAATTCATCGGATCTCGACAAACACACCACAAAAAGTATTACATCTAATAGATCTCCAAGAACATCGAGGAGAACTTTGTATTGAGAATCAAAGAGAGAGAAGAAGCCATCTAGCTAATAACTATGGACACAAAGGTCTGTGGTAAACTACTCACACATCATCGGAGAGGCTATGGTGTTGATGTAGAAGCCCTCCGTGATCGATTCCCCCTCCGGCGGAGCGCCAGAAAAGGCCCCAAGATGGGATCTCACGGGTACAGAAGGTTGCGGCGGTGGAAAAGTGGTTTCGTGGCTTCCCCTGATGTTTTTAGGTTATAAGAGTATATATAGGCGGAAGAAATAGGTCGGTGGAGCTCCATGGGGCCCACGAGGGTCGGGGGCGCGCCTACCCCCTGGGCGCGCCCTCCTGCCTCGTGACCGCCTCGCGGAGTTCCAGACTTCAACTCTAAGTCTTCTGGATTGCGTTTGTTCCAAGAAAGATCATCGCGAAGGTTTCATTCCGTTTGGATTCCGTTTGGTATTCCTTTTCTGCAAAACACAGAAATACGCAAAAAAACAGGAATTGGCACTGGGCCTTCGGTTAATAGGTTAGTCCCAAAAAATATAAAAGAGCATATTAAAGCCCATTAAACATCCAAAACAGATAATATAATAGCATGGAACAATAAAAAATTATAGATACGTTGGAGACGTATCAAGCATCCCCAAGCTTAATTCCTGCTTGTCCTCGAGTAGGTAAATGATAAAAACAGAATTTTTGATGTGGAATGCTACCTAACATATTTTTCAATGTAATTTCCTTTATTGTGGCTTGAATGTTCAGATCCGAAAGATTCAAGACAAAAGTTTAATATTGACATAAAAATAATAATACTTCAAGCATACTAACCAAGCAATTATGTCTTCTCAAAATAACATAGCCAAAGAAAGCTCATCCCTACCAAATCATATAGTTTGGCTATGCTCCACCTTCGTCACATAAAATGCTCTAATCATGCACAACCTCGGTTTCAGCCAAGCAATTGTTTCATACTTTAGTATTCTCAAACTTTTTCCACTTTCACGCAATATATGAGCGCGAGCCATGGACATAGCACTATAGGTGGAATAGAATGGTGGTTGTCGAGAAGACAAAAAGGAGAAGATAGTCTCACATCAACTAGGGTATCAATGGGCTATGGAGATGCCCATCAATAGATATCAATGTGAGTGAGTAGGGATTGCCATGCAACGGATGCACTAGAGCTATAAGTATATGAAAGCTGAACAAAATAAACTAAGTGGGTGTGCATCCAACTTGCTTGCTCACGAAGACCTAGGGAAATTTAAGGAAGCCCATCATTGCAATATACAAGCCAAGTTCTATAATGAAAAATTCCCACTAGTATATGAAAGTGACAACATAAGAGACTCTCTATCATGAAGATCATGGTGCTACTTTGAAGCACAAGTGTGGAAAAAGTATAGTAACATTGTCCCTTCTCTCTTTTTCTCTCATTTTTATTTTTATTTTTGGTGGGCTTCTTTGGCCTTTTTTATTTGGGCTTCTTTGGCCTTTTTTTATTTGGGCTCTTTGGCCTCTTTTATTTCTCATAAAGTCCGAAGTCTCATCCCGACTTGTGGGGGAATCATAGTCTCCATCATCCTTTCCTCACATGGGACAATGCTCTAATAATGAAGATCATCACACTTTTATTTACTTACAACTCAAGAATTACAACTCGATACTTAGAACAAAATACGATTCTGTATGAATGCCTCCGGCGGCGTACCGGGATGTGCAATGAATCAAGAGTGACATGTATGAAAAAATTATGAATGGTGGCCATGCCACAAATACGATGTCAACTACATGATCATGCAAAGCAATATGACTATGATGAAGCGTGTCATAATAAATAGAACGGTGGAAAGTTGCATGGCAATATATCTCGGAATGGCTATGGAAATGCCATAATAGGTAGGTATGGTGGCTGTTTTGAGGAAGGTAAATGATGGGTTTATGGCACCGGCAAAAGTTGCGTGGCACAAGAGAGGCCAGCAATGGCGGAAGGGTGAGAGTGCGTATAATCCATGGACTCAACATTAGTCATAAAGAACTCACATACTTATTGCAAAAATCTACAAGTCATCAAAACCAAGCACTACGCGCATGCTCCTAGGGGAAGGGTTGGTAGGAGTTAACCATCGCGTGATCCCGACTTCCACACATAAGGAAGGCAATCAACGAAACACCTCATGCTTCAAATTTGTCACACCACATTTACCATACGTGCATGCTACGGGACTTGCAAACCTCAACACAAGTATTTCTCAATTTCACAATTACTCAACTAGCACAACTCTAATATCACCATCTTCATATCTCAAAACAATCATCAAATATTCAATGCACTCTATATGAAAGTTTTTATTATACCCGTCTTGAATGCCCATCATATTAGGACTAATTTTATAACCAAAGCAAATTACCATGCTGTTCTAAAAGACTGTCAAAATAATATAAGTGAAGCACGAGAGATCAATAATTTCTATAAAATAAAACCACCTCCGTGCTTTAAAAATATATAAGTGAAGCACTAGAGCAAAATTATCTAGCTCAAAAGATATAATGAAGCACATAGAGTATTCTAATAAATTCCGATTCATGTGTGTCTCTCCCAAAAGGTGTGTACAGCAAGGATGATTATGGTAAACTAAAAGGAAAGAATCAAATCATACAAGACGCTCCAAGCAAAACACATATCATGTGGTGAATAAAAATATAGCCTCAAGCAAAGTTACCGATAGACGAAGACGAAAGAGGGGATGCCTTCCGAGGCATCCCCAAGCTTAGGCTTTTGGTTGTCCTTTAATTTTATCTTGGGTTGCCCTGGGCATCCCCAAGCTTAGGCTCTTGCCACTCCTTATTCCAAAATCCATCAAATCTTTACCCAAAAACTTGAAAACTTCACAACACAAAACTTAACAGAAAATCTCGTGAGCTCCGTTAGTATAAGAAAACAAACCACCACTTTAAGGTACTGTAATGAACTCATTCTTTATTTGTATTGGTGTTAAACCTACTGTATTCCAACTTCTCTATGATTCATACCCCCCGATACTACTCATAGATTCATCAAAACAAGCAAACAACACACGAAAAACAGAATATGTCAAAAGCAGAACAGTCTATAGCAATTTGTAACTTTCGAATACTTATGTCACTCCAAAAATCCTGAGAAATTAGGAAGTCCTAAGCAATTTGTTTATTAATCTTCTGAAAAAATAATCAACTAAAAAGCACGTTCCTGTGATTTATGAAAATTATTCTCGTGCGCGCAAAAGTTTCTATTTTTCAGCAAGATCAAATTAACTATCACCGTAGGTTATCCTAAAGGTTCTACTTGGCACAAACACTAATTAAAACACAAAACCACATCTAACCAGAGGCTAGATGAATTATTTATTACTAAAAAGGAACAAAAAACAAAGAACAAAAATAAAATTGGGTTGCCTCCCAACAAGCGCTATCGTTTAACACCCCTAGCTAGGCATAAAAACAAGAATAGATCTAGGTATTGTCATCTTTGGCATGCAATCCATAAGTGGCTCTCATAATAGATTCATAAGCTAATTTGATTTTTTTCTAGGAAAGTGTTCCATGCCTTTCCTTAACGGAAATTGGAATCTAATTTTAGCCACCTTAAGTTAACCATTAATTAACAATCTCACATCTCTCATGGATACACTCAAACCCAATCCACGTCTACGAGCATAGCATGGCAATATAAGCATAACGTAGAAGTAACTCCCAAGGGTTTGATAATAAAACAGGTAATAGGTTCTACCTCATCATCTACTTCCCAATACCCACAAGTCAATCACATCCTAATCATGCAGTGTTTGAGGATTGTAACTAATGCATAAAAACTCATTTTCTCCTTTATCTCGGCAATCTCTTTGTCATCCTTCTGAGCTTCACGAATCTTTCCCAATAATGTCGACTGAACCTCCATTACTGCAAAAAAAACCTCTAGGGACTATCTCCAAACGAAGCTCCCTGAAATCCTCGGCTAACTCCTTTGGCAATACTCCGCTTACGAGGGTATTGACATAACTCTTCCGGCTCAAAGCGTTTGCTACGACATTGGCCTTTCCTGGATGATAATGCAACTTCATATCATAATCCTTAATAAGCTCCAACCATCTCCTCTGCCTGAGATTCAGCTCCTTCTGTGTGAAAATGTACTTCAAACTTTTATGATCCGTGTACACATCACAACTTTTTCCAATAAGAAAATGTCTCCACGTCTTGAGTGCATGAACTACAGCTGCTAACTCCAAATCATGCATAGCATAATTCAACGCATGCGGTCAAAGTTGACGTGAGGCATATGAAACAACTCTTCCGTCTTGCATAAGTACACCTCCAAGTCCTAAGCGAGAAGCGTCGCAATACACTTGGAAATCCTTGCGTATATCCGGCAAAATCAGCACTGGGGCTCTAACCAAACGTTTCTTCAGCTCCTGAAAACTTGCCTCACATTCATCTGTCCATTTAAACTTGGTGTCCTTCTTCAACAACTCCGTCATAGGCTTCGCAATCTTGGAAAAATTCTCAATGAATCTCCGATAATATCCCGCGAGTCCTAGAAAACTACGGATCTCTCCTACTGAGGTGGGTGCCAACCACTCAGTGACTGACTGAACCTTGGTGGGGTCTACTGCCATACCTTCTCCTGTTATAACATGCCCAAAGAATCCAACTTCCTTCAACAAAAACTCACATTTGCTGAACTTGGCATACAACTGATGTTCCCTGAGCTTCTCGAGAACTAAACGCAAATGCTCCTTGCAACTGATCAATACAATCATTGATCATCGGCAGTGGGTACTTGTTCTTGATCGTCACTTCGTTCAATGCACGATAATCAACAACCATTCTCAAAGATCCATCCTTCTTTTCAACCAAGAGCACTGGGGCTCCCCACGGTGACGAACTTCGTCGAATGTAACCTTTCTCCAATAACTCCTTGACCTGCTTCTTAACCTCCTCCAGATCATTCGCGGGCATCCGGTATGGTCTCTTCGATATCGGCCCGGTGCCTGACAATAGCTCTATCAAAAACTCAATGTCTCGATCCGGCGGCATGCCTGGTAGCTCCTCTGGAAATACATCTGGGTAATCCTCCACTACAAGCACTTCCACCTGAACAACTCCCGTGAGAGAATTTACTTGGATCCTCCTTGGCGCATGCCTGGATACATACTTGATCCTTTTTCCCTCCGGGGTGGTGAGCAGAATTGACCTACTAGCACAGTCAATGTTTCCTCCATACTTCGATAGCCAATCCATACCAAGTATCACATCCAATCCTTGTGACTCCAAAATTATTAGGTATGAGGGGAAAACATGGCTACCAATGGTTAGGGGTATCCGATCGCACCATCGGCTGGCCATATACTCTGCTCCTGGTGAGCCTACTAACATGAGTGACCTAAGGGCTAAGGTGGGTAACTTGAACTTGTCCACAAACCCCCTTGAAATGTATGAATGCGATGCACCAGTATCAAAAAGAACGATTGCAGTAAATGACTACCTATAACTGCATCTGGCTGCTCTTCAACCTCTTCCATGTTAACGTGGTTCAATTGTCCCCTGTTGAAAGGGTTGGGCTTTTTCCCAGAGCTTCCATTGCCATTACCATTCTTTGCTTCAGAACACTCAGTGGCGTAATGTCCAGTCTTCCTGCACTTGAAACTAGTAATGTGACTTAGATCCTTCTTGGCGGGAGTAGAGGGGTTAGAGCGGTTCTGATTGCTGCTTGTTCCATTCCCATTTCCACTCTTGGGGCCACTTTGGTTATGCAAACTTCCTCCATTATGAGTGTGGCCTCCATGGTTATGGGTAAATCCTCCCGAGTTCGTGGTGAAACGAGGCTTCTGCTGCGCTCCTGAATTGTACTTCCCTTGTCCATACTTCCTTTTGCAGCTCTCAATCTGCTGCTGCTTCCCTTCAATCATAAGAGCCCTATCTACTAACTCCTGGTAGTTAGCGAATGTCGCTACCATTAACTGCATACTCATCTCATCATTCAGCCCTTCCATAAACTTCTCCTGTTTCGCGGCATCGGTGGCCACATCATCTTGGGCATAGCGGGCTAACTTACTAAACTCATCCACGTACTGCCCCACCGTACGGTTCCCTGGCGTAAGTTGCGAAACTCATGCTTCTTCATGCTCATAGCTCCAGTTGAGACATGTGCGGTGTGGAACGCTTGCTGAAACTGATCCCAAGTGATATTGGGTATAGGGAAAGTGGTCGTGTAATTCTCCCACCATGAGGCTGCGGGTCCATCCAATTGATGTGCGGCAAAACGCACCTTCTCAGCATCTGTGCAACCTGCGGTGGTCAACTCCCTTTCAATCCTGCATAGCCAGTCATCGGCAACTATTGGCTCGGTGCTAGTGGAAAACACCGGCGGCTGTAACCTCAGAAAACGGGCTAAGTTGTCAACTGGAGGTGGTGGCGGTGGGTTGTTGTTGTTGTTGTTGTTGCCTTGGTTCTGGACTAGTAGCTGCATCAAGGCATTCTGCTGTTGGATCAACTGAGTGAGCTCCGGTGGAAAGACAAATCCGGTGTCACGTCTCAGAGGCATCTGATGGGTTTAGAGGGGAGAGATTAGAATAGAATGAGGTCTAATGAGAAAGAACTACCCATATGCACATGAGACAACACAATCATATCACACCAAAACAATTCAAGCAAGGGCATACAATCGATCTAATTATCGTTACAGTGCTCGGACTACTACTATATACATGGGGGAATACTACTGATAATATGGTGGTCTACTAGAAATTTTGATTGGTGGAAGACTCCATGATATCCGCTCCAGCTTCGTCTTCATAATCATCATCACTACTGTCGGGGTCGGAGTCGGTGTCGTCGATGATGATGTAGTCCTCGGGATGGTCGTCATCTCCTCCTGGCGCGGAGTCTCCCATGAATACTCCTAGCTTCCTCGTCAGGTCGTCATTCTTCTCCACTAGTATTGCGATTTCCTCCTCATATCTGTCGCGTGTAGACTTGAGTTCCTCTTCTAGCTCCATGTTCCTGGTCATCACCTTCTTCATATCTATCATGCTTGCGCACATCTGGTTCTCCTGGTGACGAATGTCCTGGTTTAACTCCTGGATGAAGGCTGCAATGGACCTGTCCCTCCTGGTGCTGATCATCTCCCATTGCTCATCTCGGCGCCCACATATCTGGTAGATAGTTTCCTTAAGATCCTTGTGATAAACTTCGCCGATGCATCCCATGGCGATGTGGGCTGCCATGCTCTTTCCTAGACTCCAGGTTGGTGCATCAAAGGAAAACTCTATGGGCTCAGTAACTGGCGTGAACGTCCTTCCTGGAACTTGAACTCGAATCATCCAACACTCCTCTTCTGGTAAAGTGGCGGTGTAGGTCCCGGTGAAGCTTGGTATTCCGATGTTCAGGTACCTAGTGACTTCCTTCAAGTGTCGACCAAAGGGTGTGTCTTCATCCGGTTGTGCAAACTTGTTCCTTGAGTCCGCCATCCTAAAGAGTGGAAAATGGAGAGGAGTCAGAAATGAGTAGAGAAGAGTGACCTATGGCTTATCTTAGTGGTCGTGTCCTACAATCAACGTATGCTCTGATACCATCTTGTAGCGATCTGACCTCACACGGTCAAATCTCTGTGTATATGTGTCATCCCTGGATCGGTAATGCTGACACACAGTACTTGAAGGATTTATAACAGAGTGCAATCACACACTTATTACATCGAATGTCTCAAAAGAGATCTTATTACAATAATATGGCTTAAGGCCATCTAAATAAGATAACAGCGGAAGGCTTGGAAGATAAAATGAGTCCATCAACTCCAATGGCATAGCTGAGTGCACGACAATGACCTAGCGCACCTTACTCTTCATCTGAAAAGTTTGCAACAAGATATGTTGCAGCCCGGAAACGGGTCAGCACATGGAATATGCTGGCAATATAACACAATAGAGCAATGAACAGATAAATGTTGTCACTATATGCATATATGACTGGTGGAGGCTCTATGGTTATAATGTTCTGCGAAAAGCCAATTTTTTCCTACAACAAACGAATATATTTTATTTAACTACCATGGTGGTTGAAGCATTGAGAAGGTTCCTCCAACTCAATCCCAATTAAGCAGTATTAATAACCCAACAAATTAATTTAGAGTGATGAGATCAAATCAATAATTCAAGTACCAGATACTCAAGATGTCCATAACCGGGGACACGGTTAACCATGATTAGTTTGTACACTATGCAGAGGTTTGCGCACTTTTCCCCACAAGACTCGATCTCCTCCATTGGATTTCTCGCACTACATGGTGTTTGAGAAACGGATGACCGAGACATAGTCTTTCAGAAGCAATAACTCTAACCCTGGGTAGATAGTACCAACCTACATCCCCTACATCTGCTAGCCTACCACTGGAAGAGGTCATGCAACATACTCAACTATGCTAGAGCCCATAATAGCTTGTGGCTGCACATGGAAGTTTCTAGCATAAATAATCTTATGATCCCTTTGAGCCTGGGTGGCGAACCATAGGATGATCACACGGGTACTCCGGGGTATCCTAGGACAACACTGTATTCTCCAGGTGCCCGCAACCAATCCACCAAGATGTGTATTTAAGTAGCCACCTGAAGTTAACCATTAATTAACAATCTCACATCTGTCATGGATACACTCAAACCCAATCCACGTCTACGAGTATAGCATGGCAATATAAGCATAACGTAGAAGTAACTCCCAAGGGTTTGATAATAAAACAGGTAATAGGTTGTACCACATCATCTACTTCCCAATACCCACAAGTTAATCACATCCTAATCATGCAGTGTTTGAGGATTGTAACTAATGCATAAAAACTGGGTATGGAAAGAGTATGATCAATGAGTTTCTTGCCTTGCTGACGATCCGCAAACCATAGAGACTCGTAGTAGCACGCTTCGCACTCCGGGAATTCTATCGCAAACAAAAAATAGCATACATAAGCACTCCAGCAAAGATGCAAGGGTAAAACTCAAATAATAAGATCAAATCTGAAATTTCAACTGAAGAGATTCGATCTGCAAAAAGAATCAATCGAATCGGAGCTACGGAACTGAAACTACGGTCAAAAGAACTTCGAATTCAAATCTGATTGAAACCAAATTTTAAATTGTCAAAATAATGTTCAAGTTGATTAAACAGAAAGAGGGGCTCGAGACGAAGATTTTGGCATTGGTTTCACTGGATTTGGACAAACGGTTTAGAAGTTGCGACGGTTTGAAGATCAGGGGCTGATCTGCGATAAAAGTAATCGCGGATAGCTCCCTGGCCAAAAAAGAAAATAAAAGGAAAAATCTATCGGACGAACGCCCGCTAACAGAGACAAACGGACGAACGCGTTCGTTTAAAACAAACTAACGAGCGGACGCTCGCTAAATAACGAAACCGAAGAAAAACCGAATCGATCTAATAAAAAAACCAAACTAGGGTTTTTAAGAAAAACCGGCGGTTTTTACCTAAACCGAAAAAAACTGGCGGCGGCGGATCCGACGGCGGCGGTGGGATTCCGGCGAGGCAGGCGGCGAACGGCGAGGCGGCGGGCGGCGGCGCGGCTGCACGGGGCGGCGGGGCAAGCGGCGCGCGGCGCGAGGCGGCGAGCGGCGCAGCAGCGGCGGCGGCGGAGCAGCGGCGGCTTGCGGCGCGGTGCGGACTCGGCGGTGGGGTGCGGCGGTGGAGCGGGACTAGGTGAGGAGGGGCGGCAGCGGGCGGTATTTAAGAAGGGGAGGGGCGGGGTTGGCGGCTTGAGGGAGGGGCAACGGCGGCCAGGGCAGAGTTGGACTCCAGCGAGTCCGGCGCGAGCACGGCTCGCGACGCGGGGGCGGTGGCGCGCGATGGGCCGGCTGGGCTTCGGGCCAGTCAGTCCGGAGATTTTTTTTTATATAATTCCACCGAAAGAAAAATCCAAAAGAAATATAAAACCAAAAACAATTACCGTCTAAATAAAATATTTAGAACAAGGAGAACATTTTCTTGGCCTAAAAATGCAATTTTAAAAAATGCATATTTTTGTAATTAAATAAAATTGCAATAAAATCCAAATAAAATAATTTATTTGATTTTAACATTTTTCTTCCAATATTTCTTTTGTTTTGGAGAAGTCATATTATCTCCTCTCATATATTTTTAATATGAAATATTTTGAAGAGAAAAATGATTAAAACCAAAATGATCCTATTTTCAATATTTGAGAAAATTCAAATATGAAAAAATACATGAAATCCCAACTCTCTCCGTGGGTCTTTGAGTTGCTTAGAATTTTTAGGATCACAACCGAAAAGCAAATAAAATATGAGATGCATATGATGACCTATGTATAACATTCCAAATTGAAAATTTGGGATGTTACACTAATATTTCGTTCTTTCATGTCAATAATTGCACCAATCGTTCTAAGGAAAGGTCTACCAAGAATAATAGGACATGTAGGATTGCAATTTATATCAAGAACGATGAAATCTACGGGCACATAATTCCTATTTGCAACAATAAGAACATCATTAATCCTTCCCATAGGTTTCTTAATGGTGGAATCTGCAAGCTACTAATTTAAAGAACAATCATCAATTCACGGAAACCTAACACATCACACAAAGTTTTTGGAATCGTGGAAACACTAGCACCCAAATCACACAAAGCATAGCATTCATAATCTTTAATCTTAATTTTAATAGTAGGTTCCCACTCATCATAATGTTTTCTATGAATAGAAACTTCTAGTTCAAGCTTTTGTTCATAAGATTGCATTAAGGTATCAACGATATGTTTAGTGAAAGCTTTATTTTGACTATAAGCATGAGGAGAATTTATCACGGATTGCAACAAGGAAATACAATCTATCAAAGAGCAATTATCATAATTAAATTCCTTGAAATCCAAAATAGTGGGTTCATTGCTATGTAAAGTTTGACCTCTTCATTCCCACTTTTATTAATTTTAGCATCAAGATCTAAAAACTCCTAATCATTGGGACGCCTTTTAACTAAAGTTGACTCATCTCCAGTCCCATATTTATCAAGATTCATATTGGAAAACAAAGATTTAATAGGAGTCACATCAATCACTTTTAGATCTTCATCTTTATTATCATGAAAACTAGAAGAACACGCTTTCACAAAGCAATCTTTTTTAGCACGCATTCTAGCGGTTCTCTCTTTGCACTCATCAATGGAAATTCTCATGGCCTTGAGAGACTCATTGATATCATGCTTAGGTGGAATAGATCTAAGTTTCAAAGAATCAACATCAAGAGAAATTCTATCCACGTTCCTAGCCAACTCATCAATCTTAAGCAATTTTTCTTCAACCAAAGCATTGAAATTCTTTTGCGAACTCATAAATTCTTGAACACTAATATCAAAATCAGAGGGCATCTTATTAAAATTTCCATAAGAGTTGTTGTAGGGATTACCATAATTATTAGAGGAATTACTAGGAAAAGGTCTTGAATTAAAGTTTCCTCTATATGCGTTGTTACCAAAATTGTTCCTACCACCAAAATTCACATCCATAGATTCATTATTATTCTCAATCAAAGTGGACAAAGGGATATCATTAGGATCAGAAGAAACACTCTTATTAGCAAACAATTTCATAAGTTCATCCATCTTTCCACTCAAAACATTAATCTCTTCAATCGCATGAACTTTTTTACTAGTGGATCTTTCGGTATGCCATTGAGAATAATTAACCATAATATTATCTAGGAGTTTAGTAGCTTCTCCTAAAGTGATTTCCATAAAAGTGACTCCCGCGGCCGAATCTAAAAGGTTTATAGAAGCAAAATTCAATCCGGCATAAATTTTTTGTATAATCATCCATAAATTCAAACCATGTGTAGGGCAATTACGTATCATTAATTTCATTCTCTCCCAAGCTTGCGCAACATGCTCATGATCAAGTTGCTTAAAATTCATAATATCGTTTCTAAGAGAGATGATCTTAGTGGGAAGGAAATACTTAGAGATAAAAAGCATCTTTGCACTTATTCCATGAATCAATACTATTTTTAGGCAAAGAAGAGAACCAAGTTTTAGCACGATCTCTAAGTGAAAACGGAAATAACTTCAATTTGACAATATCATTATCCACATCTTTCTTCTTTTGCATATCATACAAATCAACGAAGTTGTTTAGATGGGTAGCGGCATCTTCACTAGGAAGGCCAGAAAATTGATCTTTCATAACAAGATTCAACAAAGCAGTATTAATTTTACAAGATTCAGCACCGGTAGTAGGAGCAATCGGAGTGCTAAGAAAATCATTGTTGTTGGTATTGGAAAAGTCACATAATTTAGTATTATCTTAAGCCATCGTGGCAAGCAATCAATCCAACAAACAAGCACACAAGAAGCAAGCGAAAAGAGACGAACGGGAAAGAGGCGAAGAAAAGGCAAAGGCAAAGGTTTTTGAAAATTGTTTTAGAAGTGGGGGAGAGGAAAACGAGAGGCGAATGCAAATAATGTAATGCGAGGGAGAAGAGTTTGTGATGGGTACTTGGTATGTCTTGACTTGGCGTAGATCTCCCCAGCAACGGCGCCAGAAATCCTTCTTGCTACCTCGTGACCATGCGTTGGTTTTCCCTTGAAGAGGAAAGGGTGATGCAGCAAAGTAGCGTAAGTATTTCCCTCAGTTTTTGAGAACCAAGGTATCAATCCATTAGGAGCTAACATGCAAGTCACCTAGTACCTACACAAACAATCAAGAACCTTGCAACCAACGCGATAAAGGGGTTGTCAATCCCTTCACGGTCACTCGCAGAAGTGAGATCTGATAAAGATAATAAGATAAATATTTTTGGTATTTTTGTTGTATAGATTGGAAAGTAAAGATTGCAAAATAGTAAACGAGATGCGATGTAAATAAAAGAGATGTAATATAATAGGAAAGAGACCCGGGGGCCATAGGTTTCACCAGTGGCTTCTCTCGAGATAGCATGTATTACCGTGGGTGAACAAATTACTGCCGAGCAATTGATAGAAAAGCGCATACTTTTGAGAATATCTAGGCAATGATCATGAATATAGGCATCACGTCTGTGTCAAGTAGATCGAAATGATTCTGCATCTACTACTATTACTCCACACATCGACCGCTATCCAGCATGCATCTAGAGTATTAAGTTCATAAGAACGGAGTAACACATTAAGCAAGATGGCATGATGTAGAGGGATAAACTCAAGCAATATGATATAAACCCATATTTTATCCTCGATGGAGACAATACAATACGTGCCTTGCTGCCCCTGCTGTCACTCGGAAAGGACACCGCAAGATTGAACCCAAAGCTAAGCACTTCTCCCATTGCAAGAAAGATCAATCTAGTAGGCTAAACTAAACCGATAATTCAAAGAGACTTGCAAAGATATCAAATCATGCATATAAGAATTCAGAGAAGAACCAAATATTATTCATAGATAAACTTGACCATAAACCCACAATTCATCGGATCTCGGCAAACACACCGCAAAAAGTATTACATCGAATAGATCTCCAAGAACATCGAGGAGAACTTTGTATTGAGAATCAAAGAGAGAGAAGAAGCCATCTAGCTAATAACTATGGACCCGAAGGTCTGTGGTAAACTACTCACACATCATCGGAGAGGCTATGGTGTTGATGTAGAAGCCCTCCGTGATCGATTCCCCCTCCGGCGGAGCGCCGGAAAAGGCCCCAAGATGGGATCTCACGGGTATAGAAGGTTGCGGTGGTGGAAAAGTGGTTTCGTGGCCCCCTGATGTTTTTAGGGTATAAGAGTATATATAGGCGGAAGAAATAGGTCGGTGGAGCTCTGTGGGGCCCACGAGGGTGGGGGCGCGCCCTCCTGCCTCGTGACCGCCTCACGTAGTTCCAGACTTCAAATCCAAGTCTTCTGGATTACGTTTGTTCCAAGAAAGATCATCGCGAAGGTTTCATTCCGTTTGGATTTCGTTTGGTATTCCTTTTCTGCAAAACACTGAAATACGCAAAAAACAGGAATTGGCACTGGGCCTTTGGTTAATAGGTTAGTCCCAAAAATAATATAAAAGAGCATATTAAAGCCCATTAAACATCAAAAACAAATAATATAATAGCATGGAACAATCAAAAATTATAGATACGTTGGAGACGTATCAATGCCTCCGTGATGGCGAGAGATCGCATTAGGTCCAAGGCCTCGCTTAAGAGTGCGGGCCGGATAGGGAACCCAGGACCTGCGGGGCTGGGCATGGTGGATTCTACCAGGTTGTGTTCACCAGACGCAGATCTTAATAGTTCGGGGTTGGCGTCCAGAGGCGAGTTCGGCTCTCCGATGAGAAGGAGGGTCCTGCTTGATTCCAGGCTCGCCGAACATACTGTTGCCTCTGGGTCTTCGACAAAGGGCTCCATGGAAGGAGAGGGTCCGATGGGATTTAAGATCCTATCTTCGGATGAGGTGACCTGCTCTGGATCTATGGCCAGGGCAGGGATAGTAGTTGGCCTTTGAGCGGCGTCTGATGACGGATCCGATGGGTTGCCTTCTTGGAGACGAGGAATAGCGGCCGAGACCGTGAGCCCTTCGAAGATTAAGTCTCCTCGGATATTAGCGACGTAGTTCAGGCTCCCGAATCTGATCTGATGACCGGGGGCGTAGCTGTCGATCTGCTCAAGGCGACCAACTGAATCGGTGCGCAAAGCGAAGCCGCCGAATACGAAAAGTTGACCGGGGAGGAAGGTCTCCCCGGAAACAGCATCGTTGTTGATGATCAAACGAGCCATCGATCCTTCTTCCGATGACACAGTGGAACTCTCAATGAAAGCACCAATGTCGGTGTCAAAACCGGCCGATCTCGGGTAGGGGGTCCCAAACTGCGCGTCTGAGGATCGAAGGTAACAGGAGACGGGAGACACGATGTTTACCTAGGTTCGGGCCCTCTTAATGGAGGTAATACCCTACTTCCTGCTTGATTGACTTTGATGAGTCTAGGGGTTACAAGAGTTGATCTACCTCGAGATCATAATGGCTAAACCCTAGATGTCTAGCCTATATGATTTGTCTTAGCCTCTACGGACTAAACCCTCCGGTTTATATAGACAACGGAGGGGCCTAGGGTTGTACAGAGTCGGTTTACAGAGAAAGGAAACTACACATCCGAGCGTCAAGCTTGCCATCCACGCAAAGGAGAGTCCCATCCGGACACGGGGAAAGGCCTTCTACCTTGTATCTTCACAGCCCATCAGTCCGACCCATATCGCATATCCCGGACACCCGAGGACCCCATAGTCCAGGACTCCCTGAACGGCCGCGTTGGCCAGAGGTGGAGATGGTGAGGCGTTGAAGAGGCCGAGGGGAAAGACCAACTCCAAGATGGATGACATACGTGATGCGTCATCCATGGCCTTGCATGAGACTTTGCACGGCATGATGTCTCAAAAGGATGTGAGGGACGAGAAAAAGCGACAAAGCGAGGACGAGCAAATGAAGCAATACCTAGAGCTTCAAAGGAAGAAGCTTTTGATGGAGGAGGCGGACAAGAAGAGGAAGATCGAGATGGAGGAGGCATACCGGCAAAGGCAGCTCGACATCGAGGCCGCCAATGTCACGGCCAGGCAGAGGCGGCTCGACATCGAGGCCACCAATGCCGCAACCAAAGCAAAGGAGGTGGCCCTAGCGATCATGAGTGTGGACTTGACCAAGATGAGCAAGAAAACGAGGAGCTGGTTCAAGGCCAGGCAGAAGGAGATGTTCGACGCCGACGGCCTGAACTAGGTGGTCTGTTCGGCCGTGGCCGTTATTTTCTGAGGATTGCATGGGTGCCGGCCGCTGGCTGTGTGCCGGCGAGAAACCTATTCATTTTGGAGGCTGGCTGTGTTGCCGGCAGCAGACTGTGTTGCCGGTGACAAAACTATTCATTTTATAGGCTGGCTCTGTTGCCGGCCGCTGGCTGTGTTGCCGGTGAGGACGTGTAGGCGGGCTGTGTTGCCGGCGTGAACTAGGGCCGCTGGCATGAACTACGGGCATGCCTTATTCGAAAATTTGCGTTTGAAAAAGAAGGCGGACAGGAGGCGGCCAAAGGATACATCTGTGCGTTAGGCGCACGGCCACCGCATCCCAGAAATGACCCGGACACGACCCCGTTGCCCGCCCCAAACGGACAGAATCCGGATCAAACGGACGTCCGTTTGGGGTTGTGCGCTGGAGTTGGCCTAACCTTTCAGCTTGCTAGGCTGATCACACCATATACGACCTGGTCGTACGCAGCTGAACGAGACGAGAGTTTTGTATGTACTTGGTGTCTAGCTTGCACCAATAATCATGCCTATGTACATCTGGGACCCTTTGACTTGCACACCATTGTTTTTCTTTTTATTTGCACCATCTGACTCTAAGCCTCCTTTTCTGGGTCTTACATCTAGGTTCACACTGCATTTTGCTGGGGGCAGGGGCATAGTGCAGTGAGTGGAGAGTGGTGTGGTGTTCCTATATGTAGTATCTTCCAGAAAAAGACATCGTACATCAAAAGCCTCAAATGTACTGTACTACATTGATCTGTTACATGTCTATACAAACCCCAAACGCATGCATATGCACGACGACACGGAACACCAAGTCACCAACACACTGAATTGTGTTTTTATCACGCATGCACGCGTGCATGCTCTGTCTGCTGCATTGTTTGATGTGCTCAAAGTGTACCATGCTCTGTCTGCTGCATTGTTTGATGTGTTCACACTCGCAACCAGTTCCATCTTCGAACTGTTGAGGGTCGAGATGAGACAAGAAGGCGTGCGTCGTGATCATTATGCATGGCGCATCACAGATCAGACCACACGCCCACATGGTCGATCGGGCTAGATTCCTCACCTCTCCCGTCATCCTCGATCGGGGCCATCCGTGCATGCATGGACGTAGCTGGCTCCCCGATGTCAACCACACTCCACTAGATCGGCATCGCGCCTTGGCGTGAGGGTGCCGGTTCCAACGCCGTGGTCAAGCAGGTAATGCTCAAGTTAGTACGAATCCTGATTTAGCGTCCGTATTGAAATAGGACAACAGAATAAAAGAAAGAAGAAACATTCACTTCGAATAGAAGACATCATTGAGTTTAACATCGTCGTGAGATTATAAGGCAATACGATCATGAGACCACGAAAGGCAATCACTAAGTTCAGTACTAAGACCACAAACATAAGAGAGCAATGTCCTAATCTAAAACTAAGTTTGCAGCACATCCGTATATAAGCAAGGCAGCCACTCAATATAGGCTAAAGTTATGCCAAAAACAACTTGACTACAAAGGGCAACATCTCAAAAAGGAGGTTATTAAACACTTACTAATGATTCAGTATTAAATATCAAGGTTTATCACACAACATTGGCAAATTACATACCAAATCATACTTGTTATAACAAAAATACAAATATACTCAGAACAACCTTCTAGGAGCGTTAGTGCATTTCATAAAACAATGCTATTAAGGTGGGCATCGACGATACAACATACTTGTTGGTCCTCAACTTTCAGTTCTATCTCCAAGTATATTGGAATTCCAAAGAGAGCGGTCTTAGGGCATCTGCCCTGTCCAGCACCACGTTCCGGTGCTCAGATCCAAACCGTAAAGCAGGTTACAGTGGTACATAGTCCAGATGGTGTTGAGCAGAAAAAACAACATTATATCACACGGGAAAGAATAAGGATGGCAATGGTTCGGGTTCGGCTCGGGTTGAACAATATTAAACCCATGAAGACATTATGTGCCCGTCCATGGAAAAATCCATCGGCAAAAAATTATGTCCATGTCCAAACCCGGTGAATATCTATCAAGTATGGATATCCATCGGATTCTCTCAACGCGTACACATAAAACATTACACAACATTCACATAAGCTCCCAAGTTCTCACAAAATTACATAGAAAAAGCGTACAACATCAAATAAGCTCTTATTCTCTCAAAATGACATAGGACAAGTTCACATCACCAAATAAGCTCTCAGATTCCCATAAAATGACATAACATCAAATAAAAATAAGTACACAATTCTCTGTCCTCATAGAATGACATAGCGATAACATAACATCATTTCTCAATCTCAATTTCTCACAAAATGGCTTAGCACAACATCAAGTAAGCACATGTACGACTGTGCATCATCTTCCATTCTTCACCTCAATGTTCTAGGCATCATCTTCTATGCTTCTGTTATGTTGGCTCCTAGCAGAGCTAACATTTCCAGGGCTAACTGCAACAGGGCCTTGTGCTCCATCATGAGAAGCTATTGACCTCTACATGAAAAAAAACAGTCTTCAGTTTCAGTTAAAGTGAGTCAACGTACACAATGTCTAAACTGTACAGATTTGAAAATATTGTAATCTCTAAATTGTAGTGAATGGTAACTACCAACCTAAATTAAATTTTCTATCTTCCTTCTTTTATGGAATAAGATAGACCTGCGAGATTACAAGTTAGATTCTAATGAATCTTAATCATTCACAACCCTATAGATTAAAATACACTGATGTGGTATAACCTAATTACTAATTAACCTGCATAGCTACAGATCACGTCATGTATCCAAATAATATGTGCTCATTTGGTAACCAACAAAAATGTACCTGACTCTATAAATATCTTCCAATTACTACTGTAAACTGCAAGAAATAATTAATTCGCAGACATACATGAGAGGTATTCAAAAAAAGGGCAACCCGGTGCATGTAGCTCCCGCTTGCGCAGGGTCCAGGGAAGGGTCCGACCACTTTGGGTCTATTGTACGCAGCCTTTCCCTACAGGAAACAAAAAAAATTACTACTGCTCCAATAACTACTATAAACTGAAAGAAATACAGTACTTAATTTTATACATACAGAGAAGGATTCACGGGACAAAAAAATCTCCTACTGCTCCAGTTACTATTGTACTGAAGAAATACTTAATTTGCAGACATACATGAGAGGGATTCAGGAACAAAAAAATTACTACTACTCCAAATACTACTGTAAACTAAAAGAAATACTTAATTTGCAGACATACATGAGAGGGATCCATGGACCAAGCACAAGTTGCATACCCACATACAGGAACACCAGACGTACATGAGAGAGATTCAGGGAACTATTCGTATTTGACCATATGGTACATTCACAGCAATGCAGCTAGAATAAAAAATATATCTAAACTAAGAGTAGATATGTTACAAGTTAAAAGTCGCCAAGAAGTGAATATATCTTTTGGAACTAACAATAGAAACAGAACCAAGATACAAAGTTACAGACATGTGAATGAATCTTTCAGCACGACAATGTCAAATAGAGGCCACTTTCCCGGGTTTCATTGCGTATTCACCCTGGATCCAACACACATGGACACATGGATACACACTGGATCCAACTTGTCTATTTATTAAAAAAGAAAGCAGAAGGATCATCTGTAAAGAGAAAACACCACATCGCCAGAAAACAAATGCTTAAGCTCGAAAAGGTATTCTTCATCCACTATTTACAACTTATCCTACCAAGAAGAAACATTTAAACAAAGTACAACAGGCACTGAAGAAAACATAAGAGCAGCTATTCTAAAAATATGATCAAGATGTGTTAGAAATAACTCGCATAATATATACCATACAGGAAAATATACACCTAAAATAATATACTTTTAATTGGCTAACAATACAATAAAACAAAGAGGGATAATCATTATGGATAAGAAAGATTAATAAACAAAAATCGATCGGATGGTGAGAGAGAGAGAGAGAAGGGGAAATCTTACCGGTCGAAGGTGCCACGGGAGTGAGATGAGGAGACACTCAGAAGCAGCGCCGCTAGCCGGCAGCACCCCAAAGACTGAAGCCAACCAGCTGGACTCCCGATGCCCACCCGCCAGAACTTGATCCTTTTGCCCGGGACACTGTACAATAGAAACGCATAAACTTGATCACACAGAGCTCAGAGCAAGTTTCTTTATTTTTTTACTGGTCGAAGGTTCCACGGGGCTTAAAAATGGTGTTAGAAACCAATACGCTCGAGGAAAAGTGCAAATGTAGAGACAAACATGTAGATGGTAGAAAAGGAAAATAAGGCACCTCTTTGTTCTACAATCCAGAAATGCTCGTTCGTGGTTGAGATAATCAACCATCAGTCGTTTTTGTTTGGCTAACAAATATCAGTTCTGTAGGCAAGCACAAAATGACCAGATTCTTCAACTTGTCAATTCAGATGCAATGGGAATGTCCTCGTGAGCACATATATAAATCACAGAGATCTACATCAAGGACATACATGTGCATTTTCCCTCCTTTACAATTTGAACATATAAAGAAGAGAAATAATGAAAATCCATAGGAAAGGACAAGAAAAGTAAACGCTAAAAGTAAAAGGTGGAAAACTAAAGGGTGGATCAGCTCACCGGCGGGTCCTAGACACTAACACTTCCTAGTATACATCAGGGGTTTGCATATTTTACAATCTGCTCGCATTGCATATAGAGTAGCTAGTAGCTACTATACTTTAACAAAAAATAAACCTACAGTTGTCTGCTCTCTGATTTCAGAGTAGCATGTTCAATTCATGCAAGGGGATCAAACATCAGCTTGGAACTATTAGCAACTGTGGCTCAAGTGTACTTTAAAACTGGAAGCATGGTTTAATTCATGCAAGCCAAACAAAACATCTGCAACCCTTAGCTGAAACCTGTTCCAAGGATTCGGTGACCATAGTAGTCAAATTGTGAAGAAACGATGTGTTCTATAAACCAGCGTTGTTTCATTGGCCGGCTCTATGGAAACCTCAAAACATATCTGCAGAATAAAATAAACTATTATCTCCGCGCAATAATAGAAAAATATTGAAGGCCTGCAACCAGCAACCAAAAGGATAATTCAGAACTGGAAGCCCGAAATTTATACCTGACTTTTTTACAAAGTCTTTCATCATCTCCGCCTAATCCTGGCATATCTCACATCATTTTCTTGTACCCACATCATTTTCTAGCATCAACATGCCACGCACCACGGATCTGACGGCGGGCAGCGACGAGTCGACCAGATCTGAGGGGGTTGGCAGTGAGCTCGCTCGCCAAACCCTATGTCAAAGCCGGGCTCGCTGCTCGTAACGAAGCGGGGGCTAGGCAGGGTATTGAGGCGGCAGCCTCATCCTGGGAGCAGCGCGAGAGGAGGCTGCAGCTGCGTGACAGCCCGCTCTCCACACGACTTGGGAGTGACATCTTCTCCATGCCGAGGAGAAGGGTGAAGCTGACGCCGATGGTGCTTCTTCAACATGTCATCTTCATAGCCGTAGCGCTGTGTCATGCAAGGCACACTGATTTATCAATTCCAATGAGAATATATTTTAACCCTAAATGCTCGCAAGAATCCAAAGAAACACCATATACATGCTAGCAACGACATATTAGTTTTATTTCAAAGAGGCAAAGCATCAGGCTTCTAGAATCAAAAGAGAGTTAAGTTAAGTAAATAGTACAAAATCATATTTCAAAGAGGCAGAGCATCTAGAAGGCAATTTAGACAACACAGCGACAACATGAGTTAGTATATTTAAAATTAAATGCTGGAAGACACAACTTGAATTTCACTATATAGTAAAATGTTGGACACACACAAACATATGCAACACTGTAAATTCAGTCAAACTCCAGCATCTTGTCCTTCTATGGAATAACAGTTCAGTTACCGCATTTACCTTTCGGTATTCTCTCGATGAACCCAACAGCGGATGACGGATACTGAAAGTCTACAAAACGATTGGCCATACAAAAGGTGGACATCAGAAATCACAAATATCAAATAAATAACACAGAAAGGTGCTCTGAACCCAAATCTTTTCTTCATAAACATGGAGAAACATGGGTGAACAGAGCAATCTTAAGTCATAATTTTAATTTTGTTGTGTAGCATTAGTTGGAAAGAGAAGTATAGAAGAGCATTTATCTAGCCTAACCACGAGTGAAGGAAAGTTGTAAATCTGCAAGGTAGTCAAAAACAGCGTCGAGCTTGATTTAAAGATGTGCTTCATCCATGACACATCTATATTCAGTCATTATGTACAGCAAAATGGTATGGAAGATGAGTTCTACATGTTTTCCTGTCCACTGATTACGAATAGAAATGTAGCATTAAACCTAAATCAATCCTCTGATTGCGTACATGTCATGCCAGTTTATACACTTATAAAAGCAGCTATAGCATTACAGTCACCGTCAGGGTATGCGTTACCACAAGACAAATAAAATTGAACCATCTAAGTTCCACGTTGACTCCACTTGGGATCATATACACATGAGTCGGCTAATTGGGTTGACAGCAAAGGAAATGATTCACTATCCTGTTTTGGTAAGGTCATGGCAGTTGAATCAACCACTTGCAGATATCTAAGTAGGAAAGTGCATCAGACCTCAACGCAACAAAGGTACATTAAAGCTAAAATTGGCATTAGTTGTTTATCATCCGTCTTGGCATTAGAAGTTAAACATCAGAGTTCATTGCATTTAGTGAGACAGAACAATATAAAGAGGGGATATGTTAATTATAGTTCAGTCTAATTAAACGAAACTAAATGAGTGACATGTACTGCAATTTACATCAAATAAACTATAGATGCAACATATATGCTTTGCTCTTCTCACCGACAAATACGCAACAAATAGTAGATGGAGCTTTCTATGAAGCTTTCTTTGACAAAAAGAGAGAAGATTTTGACTATACACTGGACATAATATAAGTTTGAAGGCACTGGTCATCTTGTGAAGACACGATCTGACTCATATCTCAGTCATGTTTTTGGAAACAAACTACCGACATGGCAGATAAACAAACTAAGGACTCTTGTTATAATTAAAAGAATAAGAAAGAGAAAACCTAACCTTTAATACTGAGTTTGTTAGCCAGCTTGAAGCTACTATGCAAGAAAAATCTGATGGCTTGTGCTGTAGGATTAGTGTACAACAATTATAAGGGGATAATCGAATCTGTTTTGGCATTTTATATAGCAGGTCTTGTATAACTTTTTTTGGCATTTTATACAGCAGGGCTTATCTTTGCTGCCCCATGAGAAATAGAACACACAACAACCGAGAGCCCATCTAATCCTCGTCAAGGTCCTAGCTAGCAAGGTATGTTGGAACTGGAGTTGTGCATGTAGCCCCATCTACAACGCCACCATGTCGACATGAACAAAATCTGCCGCACTAGTTTTCAATTGAAAAGCAACCCTTTTAAGAACTGAAAGGGCCTATTCGATAGAGGGGCATCATGGAAATATTTCAAATACAATCATGAAATGTGGAAAATGCTCTGGACCTTCTGTTGATAAGCATTCGTGGGGCTTCATCAGAGCACTACCTGAAATTCAGTTTCTATAATGGGCAACCATAGATAAAAGGGACACATCCAATTCAAAATTATCTTGAGCTGTTGTGATATTTCACCAAAAGTAACATGATGCGAAAACTCATGTACCAACCTTCATGTATGCAACTGCAAATTAGTTACCATTGGTACTTAAGCGTTCTCAAACTACCATTAATCAACAACTTCATAGGAAATCTAACCTTGTACTATTAGGTGAAC
The DNA here is from genome assembly GCF_018294505.1 of Triticum aestivum. Lineage (NCBI taxonomy): Eukaryota > Viridiplantae > Streptophyta > Magnoliopsida > Poales > Poaceae > Triticum > Triticum aestivum. The sequence goes on from NC_057796.1 coordinate 473,699,985, forward strand.
CCGTAGTGCTGCTTTTATGCCTTTTTTTCTCCAATATATATCATACAATGCATTTTCCTAAGCATCATACATACATAAAAGAAAAGGAAAAATAAGATCAAGCAAAACACACCATAAAAATTACAGGTTCTTGATCCAGTGTCACCTGCTTGGCTTGCTTCCTGTACATTGTTTGCACGGGCCACTCCTGAGTATCTGAATCAGTTGTAGAAATCAAACTCAGATGTGGAGAAAGGGAAAAAACATGGATCGATTAGAGACATTAAAGTGGGGATCAAAAGGAGATTGGATGGGAAGAACATAAGAGAACTGGGAGAGAAAAAAAGGGCGGAGGAACCTCACCTGGTTGTCCATGGAAAGAACGACGGCGACGGTGCCGCAGCAGCCATCTCGGAGAGCCATCCTCCACATGCCATCTTCATGTCGCCTCCTATTGCCGCCGTGTTCTCGGCAGCCGACGCTCCTCCCGGCGATGGCACGCGCACAAGTCGTCCCACTCGCAGAGGTGGCCGCCAGGCCCTTGTACGGCAGCGCCCAGTCGCCAGCCTTCCTGCTCTCGCTGGCGCTCATGGTCGCCGTGTCCGGGTGAGGAGGCTGGGGGCGGCGCAAGGGGTAGCAGCAGCGACGGGAGAGGACGAGAGACGGCGAGGATCCGGCAGGCTGGGCGACGGAGATGGCGGCGGCGTGGAGCAGCTAGGGTTAGGGTTTGGGTGGAGGCGGCAGGGAGGAGAGGAAGCCGATTGGGGAGAGGAGAGGAAGCCGATTGGGGACAAACCCTGGCGTTGGGCTTTTATATCACATAGCGAAATTTCGAAAATGCCCTCAGTGGGGTGATGTATTAACAGGCGGTGGCACGAGATCTTTACAGCGGGCGGTAACTATTCATTGCCACAGGAGCTCATCTTCGTTCCGACGGCCCAGCTCCTTCCACCTCTCAATCCAACGCCCAGAATCACATCAAGCAAACCGATCCGACGGCCAAGAGTGCCTGATCGCTGTGAGAGCTCGGGAGCTCCCTAGATACTTATTCCTGGATTGGACAGTGCTCAGTAGCGACTGGACTGGCGTAATATAGTACATCTACACCGAGCCACGGGAGGAATATTAAGATACTGCATATAGGTTACATCGTAGATCACATTAAGAAGTGGCAGTCAATGGTCATTGCACGAGCGATCACGTACAATCACGAGGAGATGTCTGTCGGTCGTTCCTCTGAGTTTGAGCGCCCGCGCGCGTAATTTGTGCCTTTTTTTTAACTCTGAATTTTTAGACTACCTACAATGGAAGTAACATAGTAGGTAATAACATCACACATATCTAGATAAAATAGATGATGTGGCAAGTAATAAATGAAGAAATGAAATAAAAAAGTATGAGTAACATCACACATATCAAGGCAAAATGAGTCTATAGCCTAATAAATGAAGTGTTGCATGTTACCACACATATGTTACTCCCCACTATAAAGATAGTAACATAGACTAGTAACATGTGCATGTTACTAGTCTATATTACTACCCATTGTGGCCAGTCTTAATGGACAAGAGCGTGCATCATGCCGACTGGCCAATCTCCCAAAAGTCAAAGCCCACGCGTTAATTCCCTGTATGGATGCAAAAAAGAATAAGGAAAATAGTTCCAAAAATTAGTATTCCCTTCGCGCCAGTGCGTAAGTCATCTTACGAAAACTAAATAATTCTAAAATACTTAGGCGCGATGTATTAACTCTCACTTTGTTTTTTGTTTTTTGACATTAATAAAGGAATCAACCAATAAAAGACATGGGACGTATATATTTTTAATGACTTGAGACTGCCTAACACGGCATGTAGGGGCCAGTTTATTGCATGAAATAATATTAATTAGTAAATAAGCATTAAGTTTTATCGATTTCCTCTCCGTTTTGATCGCTGTGTACAACATAAGATGACTATGCACCGATACGGAGGGACGTGATAGTATGAAAGTAATCAAGCAGTTTGGACGAAGTCCAACCAAGTCAAACGCAACCGTGCATGGTGGCAGCAATTCATTCTTGATCACGACAAAATAGATAGGGCGTACGCAAACAGAATTTGACCAACTCTTAAGGGCAACTCTAACCGATCCTTATTCGGTGTTAGAGGAGGATAATTTCAATTTTTCTCCTCTAACGCGCACCTAGTCGATCCCTAATTTCGTCTCATACCCCTCCCTATTTTTACTCCACCGCGCCGGCTCGGAGCAAAAGTCTCGCGCTACTTTGTCGCCTCTCCCTCGTTGCTGCCTCTTCGACAGCGACCACCCCTCCCCCCTCCCGGCTACCGCGTTGCCTCCCTTGGTCCTCGCCGGCCATCTGCCCGACGCCCAAGCCCTTCGTCCACTGTCGCCGTCGCCGGGATCAAGGAGAAACGCCTCCGCCGACTGCATAACCGTTTCGTCGGATTGATTAGTTTTTTCTTCCTCTTCGGTGGCCGCCGCTCCTGACCTAGCTGTTAGATAAAACGAGATCAACGAGACACAAGAGACATAGATTTAACGTGGAAAATTTTTGCGGGAAGAACCACGGATACACGAAGGCACAATTCACTATGATGGAGAAGTGTTACAAGCACGAGACGACATGCCGTCTTTAGGTGCGACTACAATGGTATATATGAGGGCAATACATAAGAGTCCTTGGAGGACAAGTAAATGAGTTGTACTCGTAAGCGTCGACGTCAATGCAACACAACGCCCAAACCGTTTGTACTATGTCTAGTCCAACACGATAACCATGGCATACATAAGTGAACCAACTGCACTCGAATAGGAAACTCTAGACTTGTACTCTGTATCTACATCTAATTTAGGACATAAAGTTGATGATAACTTGAAGTGTGCAGCTAACGGAGTACTCACCTGCTTGGCATTGTGCATATTAAAACAACGAAGAACTTTATCAATATATCTCTTCTGACTTAAATATACTTTTCCAAATGGTCTACCTCTGGATATTTTTCAAGTATTTTCTTTGCTGCACCCAAATCCTTCATCTCAAATTCATTACTCAATTGCTTCTTTAGATCAGTAATCTCTGACATGGTGTTTGCAGCAATTAACATATCATCAACATAAAAGAGCAAATGAATAGCTGAATCATTGAAAGTTTTCAAATAAATACATCTATCATAATTAGACCTTTTGAAACCTTGAGAGAGCATAAAAGTGTCAAATCTCTTGTACCACTGTCTAGGAGATTGCTTCAATCCATAAAGAGATTTATTTAGCTTACAGACAAGCTTTTCTTTTCCAGAATAATAAACCTTCAGTTTGTTCCATATAAATATCCTCTTCCAATTCTTCATGTAAGAATGCAGTTTCAACATCTAATTGTTCAAGCTCAAAATCATTCATAGCAACAATACTGAGTAAAGTGCGAATAAAACTATGCTTCACAACAGGAGAAAAGACTTCATTATAGTCAATACCTGGAATCTGGCTATACCTTTAGCAACTAACCTTACTTTATATCTTGCCTCATCATTAGGAGAAATACCTTCTTTCCTTTTGAAAATCCACTTGCAACGAATATATTTCTTCTCTCTAGGTAATTTTACTAAATCCCAACTGCCATTCTTTTCAAGTGATTTCATCTCATCATGCATGGTGGCGGCAATTCATCCTTGAAATACATGGGGCATAGGCAAACAGAATTTTGACTGGCTGGTAAACATAAGAGGATCCGCCAAAAAGTGGTATAATCCGGTCTTCAATAGCATACGTTGATTTTTCTATAATTTTCTTAAAAACACACTCAAGGCTATAAACCAAACAAGCACTAGAAACACCACTAAAAATACAAAAAATACATCGAAGTCTCTATGGCCAACCGTCTTCTTTGTCCCATCGTCAAGCCATCAACGTTGTCGCGCATGACACCGTTGTGATGGGAAGGCTCCAAGGGATCTTATCCGTTGAACCACGCTGCCCCCACCACCAACTACACGTCGCGCCACTGTGAAAGCCTAACCTATCTACTCAGCCAACATTGAGGCACCGGGGTTCCCCATACCACTCACCGCCGGAGAGGCAAACAAAGGGGGCAGGGGCCGATATGCTCGACAGTGGACGGTGAGGAACGAAGGCTCTACTTTATCGCCTTGATGGGGACCGAGGAGAGGTGAGATAAAGTGAATTGATTCCCAATGAGAAAGTGTGTAATTATTCTACACACTTAAATACTTATCAAACTCCAAATAGATAAATTATTGCAGTGTTGTATTTTTGGAAGGAGAGAATAGTTTGCCAAATCGGAACTATAAACAGGGAGCAGAAAAAACAAATTCAAAACTTTTTTTTTTTGATAAAAGAGAGCTTGCCTCTCCGATTTCATATAAAGAAATCAACCGTTCACAGACTCCAGACAAACCACACTGAACCCCTCCAGCACCCTGGCGATGATATGTTGGAGAGGAAGCCATCCCTTCCGTCTCCCCCACATCATCATCTTGCCAGGATAATTGGTAAACCCCTAACGAAGAACACGCTAAGGAAATCCAAAAGCAAACTAGACTCCAGGAACATCGCTAGCTATTACATCATAAAGCCAAACACGGCCAACAGCGCAGAACTACAAGTCTTTGATCAGGATAGGAAGACGAGAGAAAGGCAGGAGAACTAATATCAGACACAAATTCAAAACTAGATGGTTGATGCTTCCAAGGCATGGTGCAATCATGATACAATCACTGTGAAAGCCTAACCTCCCGTTAAATAGTTGGACTACTAGCTTAGTTAATTAACCTCACCCCAAGTCAAGGTTCAGCCCTTGGACTGCGCTCCGGCATGGTTCAACTTGGACCAGTGACCATCTTCTCTCTGCCTTCAAAGCCGCTGATTAGTTTATCAGTCCAAGAAAGGGATAAAATTTTCATAGTACATGGTTCATTCAGAATATTGAACCCTTATTGGTAGCATCTTTGAATTCACACCATGTAGGGGAGGAAAGAATCCTAGCCCTTCTAGTTCGACCACATGGTTCATTCAGAATTCAATAAAAGTGCTCTTTTTATCGAAAAACTGTTCCATTCAGAAGAATAATAGTCCAAGAGAGATTTTCCAAACTATTCCTTGTCTGAACCAAGAATCTCTGAACAGCTCCGGCATATATATATGTTGAAAACAACATCCCATTTGCTACCTTGCCCTGTCAAATTAGCACCGGATACACACAAAAAGTGGGCGACAAAGCTGGAATCTTTCCCATGTTCAAACGGAGACTCCCGCAGTCTTACTAGAGAACCATCAGCTAGCAGAAGTGCAGTACAAGAGCCGTATACATTCCACTGTAACAACATGTCCAAATCAGGCACGTTCTGGTTACTGATCACCGTCAAAAGCTAAAGCTAGCTAGAAATGCCAAAGTTTTCAACCGTCGCTGGTTTACCGGGCTAAACCACCATCATGGCCGGGTCGCAAAGCCGCACATATAATTGATTAACAAAGGTTTCAAGTGCTAGTTGCTACTATAATGGGTGGGACGATCACGCTCAACTGAGAGACAGGGTATAGAAAGGCAGGCTTCAGCAATCTTTTTCTGGACTTCTTTTCTTTGGAAAGTGTAGCCTTCCTCTTTATATAATCCGAAGGACTCGCTTTGTCTCCGTCAATCCCTGTTTTTGTAATATGAATGCTCACGTCGTGTCGATAGATGCTGAAAGTGATTTGAGTAGCGAGTGTTGGGGCCATGCAGATAGGGTCCAAGAATCCCCTTTATGGTCAGAGGAATTATCGTTCTCTGTGAATTGTGATTTCATTTGGTGTACTCTTAGACTTGTTCTTGCGGATCTTGGACTGGGTTATCTGATAAGGATTTATGCTTTTTCTCCAAGAAAATTGTAGCTATTCTAAAGTGAGTGGCTACTTTCACTTGTACTCCCTCCGTTCCTAAATATAAGTCTTTGTATAGATTCCATTAGGTGGACTACATACAGAGCAAAATGAATGAATCTACACTTAATGCATCTATATACATCCGTATGTGGTTCATAGTGGAATCTCTACAAAGACTTATATTTAGAAATAGAGGGAGTACTAAGTAGCAAGTAATAAGTAATATATGGATATATGTCACTTACTGAAATAGTAGTAGCATTGTCAGAACCTAAGTGCTGCATTTCATTGGACAAATTAATACAGATGGAGTTGCCCATGTTATCTACTAGCTACTGTGGCATTTTTTTCTCAAGGATACGTCAAAGCTGACGTATCGAGATCATAGATAGAAGATGCCTAGAAAGGCTGATAATTTTACAACTTAGCTACGGCTATGAAAGCCAGTTTTCGACATGCCGACTACTCGCTACTAACCCACTCATCTACTCTAATCGGGAGTGATCCCGCCTCACGCAGTAGCCCTGCTGCCCTCCAGTCTTGCCCTTGTAGATCAATCTTCCTGAGGAGCTCACTTGTGGAGGCTGTCGCTCCATTGAACACTACATCATTTCTGCGTTTCCACAACATCCAAGTCACCAATGCAATGACGGTCCAAGTCTCCTCCCTAAGCTTTGGCTGCGGGTTGGTGGAGGTCCACCATTCCACCAGATTGTCATCCGCAGTTGGCAACCAAGTTAGCTTGTCCCAGTGGTCGAGAATGGTGAACCACACTTGTCTAGCAAAGACGCAGCCGAGAAGGATGTGGTTGATTGTCTCCGGCTCCTGATCATAGAAGGGGCAAGCCGGAGGATGCGGTAGGTGCCGACGCGCAAGCCTGTCAGCCGTCCAACACCTCTCCCGAGCCGCCAGCCATGCGAAGAATTTGCAGGTCCCCGGCGCTCTTGACCGCCAGATTTGCACGGCCCCAGCGGCCTCCACTCTCCCAGCAAAGAACGCCCTGTAGGCCGATCTCGCCGAGAAGGACCCATTTGGTTCCCAAGCCCAGATCAATCTATCTTCCATGCCATCCACAAGCTGGATGTGCTGGGTTCTTTCCACAAGCTGCAGGAACTCAGTGAGGGCTTGGGGACTCATGTTAGGCGACACATCTAGCCACCAGCCTTCGGTTATGGCTTGTCTCACTGTTCGCTTCTGCGCTCTCCTTTTGACTGCAGCGAATAGATTTGGCATGAGGTCTTGGATTCTTCCATCCCATAGCCACCAGTCTGTCCAGAACAAAGCCACCTCTCCATTTCCTATCGTGCACTTCGTCTCCGCCTTGTATATGCTCAAGGAGTCCAGCGAAACTTGAATGTTGAACTCATGCCATGGCCGGTCGCGCTCCGTTCGCATTAGCCAAGGCCATCTTGCTCGGAGTGCGGCGTTGAGAATGCACAAATTCGGAATGCCGAGGCCACCATATTCCTTTGGCGTGCATATCTGATCCCATGCCACTAGACAATGACCGCCATGCACGTCTCGGCGTCCCTTCCACAGGAAACCACGACATATCTTATTTGCAGCTTCGATGGTTTTCACTGGCAGGTCCAGCGCCGCCATCGCATGTATGGGCATGGACACTAGCGTGGTCTTTACTAGCTCCAGTCGCCCAGCCCGGAAGAGCAGTCTTGCTTGCCATGCGGGGAGGCGACCGGCCATTCTATCCACCACGTACTGCAGCTGCGATGCCGATATCTTGCGCAAACCCAAAGGCAGTCCGAGGTACCGGCAAGGCCATCCGGTCACTTGGCAACCCAGCTCCTCAGCTATCCACTGCACTTGCTCCTCCGAGCAACGAATCGGGTGTGCAGAACACTTGATCATGTTCGTCCTTAGGCATTCAGATGTTGAGAACGTGTATTCTTCCTCACCATATACAGTAAGAGAGAAGTACCATACTGATGGTGGATGAAGCGATTGGTCAGCAGAACACATCTAAAAGTGCATGTTTTGTACTAGTACATCAGTACCTGGCATGCTGAACTTTGGTGTGCAAAGTGAAGGGAGATGGCAATTATGCGGAGATGCCGTTTGGAGCAGTGCCACATTGAGACCTTTCAACTAAGCTGATCATCTCCTGCCCATAGCTAGGATTGTTTAAGCAAAGACCAAGAACAAGACAAGAGTTCTGTAAGTATGTATATGTAGCAGTTGGTGCATGGATGGTGTTTATTCACAAATAATCATGCCATTGCCATGCCAGGGACCCTTTTGACTTGCACACCAGACACCGCCGTTGTTCTTTTCCTTTTTATTAGGCACCATCAGCCTCTTTTTCTGGGTCAGCGCACCGCTGTTGCAGCGAATCTTGTTGCAAGTGTACGTAGGTTCACACTGCATCCAAATGATTTAGCATGGCTTGAGCCAACGAAAATATGGAGGCTAGGAAATCCAGTGAGTGGAGAGAGTGGCGTTTCTAACTTTGTATATATCACCTCTGAATATTACTGTCTCACATGCACGCGTGCATGCATGCATGCACAGCGTGCTCTGCTCTGTTGCACCCGATCTCTACAGCCTCCGCTGTTTGATCTACCAAGCCAAGCTGCATTGAGAGTGACAGGGCCATGCACAGCAGACACCCTTGCACCGCATCGGCTACAGGAAGGCCGTTTGTTTCACACTCGCAACCAGCTCCATGATACATCCATCTTTAGTTTGTAGCTAGGTAACATCAGGACCGTTCAGACATGAGACAAGAACTCACCAACTGCCCAGCCAATCCCTGCATGCCCTACCGGTACCGTACGTACTGCTGGTGGTCACGGCTACAGATAGGTACACAGCAGAAGAAGCGCGTTGTGGTATGCGCAGCGGGCAGCAGAAACCTACGATGGAGGCAAGCGCGTGCTTGACTGCTCGTCAGTCAGCATTGCTCTCCGCCTAGAAAGATTCTTCCCCGGTCTTGCTCGACCGTCGGAGCCATCCGTGCATGAATCGACCGATGTCAACTGGAATTACGTACTACGTCCGTACTAACACGCATACACCGAGTTACATGAGGGTTGACATACCTCGCAGATCACACAAAAGAACAAAAGTATACTGCCCAGTAGTCAACAGTTCGTTGCACGATCGAGTTTGTACAATAGGCATTATGGGATGGATGAGAGGAGATGTTTGTCGGTCACTCCCCGCAAGATTTGTGCCAACTCCTCGGCATTGTTTCGTTAATTTAGCACATTAGCATCTCAACATGCATCGTTCTTGTTAACCCATCTCCCAAGAGTCACACATGCACGCCCTGCGTGCCAAAACAAAAGGAAGAAAAAATGGTTCCACTGCATTGCACAAGACGGCAGAACAGTCTCAAGCAGGCTGCTAAAACTTGAGGTGAATCAAACCGGTTTTGATCGATGAGGTACGGCGGCAGCCCAGCTACAGTCAAACGCAGCCATGCATGGTGTTGATAGCACGGGTCAAATTTTCAGTCCTACGCGGTCTATATTGTAACATCCAAAACATCCTATTTCTGAATGAAGGGAGCACCTAATAAGGAAGATATCAGATTAAGTAGAGGCGCATATGGAAATGGGATTGACTGATTGGGTTGGAACGAGAGGAACCAAGATCAAGCACTAGCTACTGTGTTGCTTCCAAATCCATCGATGTTGCGGGACGTGGAGTATCTGCTCGCGAACTCAAATGCTTCCTGATGAACAATAAAATAAAATGAATAGTAAAAAATTAAAACATTTTGAATTTTTTTGGTAAACTTTCACAAATGTTTTGTGTGCTTGAAAAAATTTACCATAAAATAACATTCGTGGAAGTTGTGGCAAAAAAAAACAAAAGTGATGCTCAAAAATGCTATTTTCAAAAGCATTTTGGGGTGCTGATTTCTTTTTGCCATGACTTCCACGAATTTTATTTCGTGATGAAATATTTCAAGCATACAAAAAAAATTCAAGGTTTGATAAAAAAATCAGAAATTTTTAATATTTTTCATTTTTGTTTGATTTTACTGTTCATTCCAATTAAACAGAGCATGCGCTCGTCTCATGGCAGCCTCTATTGGGCCGGTCCAATAGGAACCCGTCACTTTGTTTGTTCATTGGTGTTCGTTTGTTTTTATTTGTTTTTTTAGTTTTATTTGTATATAAATAATTTAAAATAGGCATGCAGTGTAAAAATAATGCTCGTGCTATTTTCTAAAAATGTTGATATTATTAAAGTAATGTTTGTGCAATATTAAAAAGACTCACGTGTTATGAAAGAAGTTTGTGACATTCAAAATATGTTAGAAAAATTGTATAGGTTTTAAAAAGGTTTGCACCATTCAAAAAAATATTCACGCGTTCTAGAATATGTTTGTCAGATCAAAAAAATGTTTTGTACCATTAAAATAACTGTTTGGGACATTTCAAAGAAATGTTCATGCATTTCAAAAATATGTTAATGGTATCTTTAAGACATATTTATGCAGTGTAAACATGTTTCTTTCCATTCAAAAAAATGAATGTATATTTTTTTAAACAATTTCTTGTATAAAAAAATTCAACATATATTTGAAAAACGATTTCTTGTCTAAAAGAATGTTCAAATATGTATTTAAAAAAAAGGTTCGTCGCATATTGTAAAAATGTTCGACATTTATCAAAAAGTTGTTTCGTGTTTATATGAAAATGCACATTGTGTATTAAAAAATAATTGACCTGTATTTGAAAAAAGAAAAAATCTATGAAAAGCGATAAAAACCAATAGAAATAAAGAAAGAATAAGGCACACAAATGCTTTTAAACCTGGTGAAACAGGTCTATAGAAGCTTCCCAAACCCACTCAATGAAGCTAGAATATTGGGTTGGCCCGTTAGCCCCATGTCAGAGGCGAGACGGCAGTTCATCTCACTGCGGGCGAGATTTACCCATGTCGACGTAGAACACCAGGCCTGACGTGATGGCTTCATAATTCATCTCACTGCACCAACTAGAATGGTGTGCAGGTGTTTGTTTGATTGGGCCTGTAAATGTTCATGGCTGAATACATGCTTGATCTGGACTCCAAAACCAGTCTCCGATAGCCCAATATGTTCTTTTAAAGGTAATCTCTTCTAGCCTAAATGAGTGTAAAACCACTATTTAAGGGGTACCGTTTGCAAAGGTTAGTGACACTTCCTCTAGGTGGTGACACATGGTGCACTGCATGTGCGACACGTGTCGCGATCTAGGAGTTTTGATGTGATTTCTTCCCACATACCGGAAGCCTGGGGTGAGTTCTGTCTGTGTTTTTTCTTCCTAAATTCATTTTTTTTCAAAACATTTTCTCTCTTCTCTCTCGAACCGTGCATCCAAACCAAGAACTATTTACTCTGTTGTGTTTCTCGCGTGCATCATGAACTGCATGCTCTGCTCTACTGCACTTGATCTCTACAACCTCGGCTACACGAAGGCCTTTTGTTTCACACACATAATTTTTATATGTGAGTTCCTGGAGTGTCAATTTTTATATGTGAGTACTTGGAGTTAATTTTTATTTTCAGTCTAGAATAAAGTAAGTCATCACATTGCAGGTGAATACTCTTGGCGATGATACTTAAATATTGAACCCAATGCATGCACTTATTGTTAAATTACTATTTAAACATTGAAAACAGAAAAATAATCATGTCAGGCACATAACAGTGATTGTTGAAACTTGCAAACACAATTGACCACGAAAAAGAGATAAAGAATCATATCAATTATGTGGAAGTTTCTATAAATCTGCTTACCTAATCATACACAAAAAAAATACTATTATGATATTTGTTAGGCCATATACTATAAAGATCTCAACTATAAATGCGTACAATTATTTAATTTATGCAAGTATAAAAAAAAGCAAGCAACAAATTTATTATAGATACAATTTCATTGTAGTACGACACAAGTATAATTTCAATGATGTAATACAATAAAACTATGTGATCAAAAATATTGTAAAAGATGTAGCAATTCTCGACAGTTAGGTTACAAAAAATTATACTTCTTAACATTACACTATGATGAACATAAGTTCCTAAGAAGTATAAAAGTTTCGTATAAAATATATTTGCATAAACATGCATCTATTATACTATAATAAACTATGCTATATAAATCACACGGAAAAATTGAACATGTGTAGTCTAAAGAAATATTCTTATCTCTGACAGACTGTGACCTGGATGGCATGGACATTAGCTCATTGGTGCATACAACATAAATCAGATTTGTAAAATTGACCTTATGTTTTAAATATATACGATGAAAATCTAGAAAGGTAATCCTGATTTAGTGTGTCACAAAATAACCTAGGACATTATTGATCATTTAGTCTGCGGACCTCTTACAATTTATTGGAATATAAACTTTGGTGCATCATGTTGAGAACTTAGTTTTTGCCGAATATAATTATGCCTTTTCATAATGTATGGTTGATAAAATTGTATTATACTTGAACAAGAAGTAATAAATTGTAGGTGAAGCAACATCTGGACCGATAGAGAAGTTATGAACTTGCTAACCTGCATACAGGATAGGGCAATAGACATGCTAGGAAATTATCTCAGTGAATAGTCACAAATATGTATTTTTGTAGACTAAAGACTAAATAAGATGATCCAACAAACAAATCATGTGCAACTAAAACATTTAAGCTTTATCATCAGTGAACGTGTTTTTAGCAGTAAGTTTCTCATGTAGCAGACAGTTGTTTCTACTTCTCATGAATATGGAAATGTTGCGAGGTGACTTCCATTTCTTGACATTAGGATAATGCAATGTTCTCCTAACAAAGCTAAGAAAATTATTGATTTAATCTGCAAATACAGAACTACTATATTATATAAGTTAGAGCTCAGTTCGCTCTATTCTTTGAACAACTTCTTAATAAGGAGGTAATAACATGCAAAAGTTACAACATATAGATTTTCTATTCAATTTTACCATGTATCTATATTTCTGCATCAAACCAAAATCCTACAGAAGTATATCATATATATCATTGTTCAGGAAAACCAATAAGTTAAGAGCGCATGCTCAACCATGGAGTGTTTCTGTTCAAGGATCGGTGCCAGCTTAGTGTTGCAACTGTTGTTGCTCCTGATTATGCTCCACATGTCCTTATGGGTGATGGAAATATGCACTAGAGGCAATAATAAAGTTGTTATTATTATATTTCCTTATTCATGATAAAGGTTTATTATTCATGCTAGAATTGTATTGACCGGAAACTAAATACATGTGTGAATACATAAACAAATACGGTGTCCCTAGTGAGCCTCTACCTAGACTAGCTCGGTGATCAAAAGATGGTTAAGGTTTCCTAACCATAGACATGAGTTTTCATTTGATAATAGGATCACATCATTAGGAGAATGATGTGATGGACAAGACCCATCCGTTAGCTTAGCATATGATCGTTCAGTTTATTGCTAATGCTTTCTTAAATGTCAAATACACACTAGTAGAAAACAGGGCTTTCGTTCGGGCCAGATAAGCCCATTAGTCCCGGTTCCTATACGAACCGGGACTAATGTGAGCATTGGTCCCGGTTCGTGCGGCTAAAGGCATTAGTCCCGGTTCAGATGAGCCTTTTAGTCCCGGTTTGCGACACGAACCGGGACTAAAGGGTGTGATGCCCTTTAGTCCCGGTTCGTGTCTCAAACCGGAACTAAAGGTCCCATTTTCAAACTCTACCCCCCCCCCCCCTGCGGATCGCCTTTCCAGTTTTGTAAAAAGCAAAAGAAAATGATAAAAACTTCAAAAATTAAAATCCTTCGAGTGTAGTTATGTTACTACATCTATTAGTTAGGAAAATTTTAAAACTTAAATTTGGACATGTTTTGCAAAAAGTGTAGGGAAAATGTAAAACGGCTATAACTTTTGCATACGATGTCAGAAAAAAAACATATAATATATCAAAATGTTCAGCACGAAAATCCGCATCCGATTTTGACCGCCTACGGCCTGTTTGCAAATTTTTAGAATCCTCAAATTCCAAAAGGAAAAAAAGATATGCTCAAATTTCAGTTTTTTTGAATTTTGGTTAAATCTGGTCAAACTACTTATTCAAGAAGTATTAGTGTTACTACATAATTATTCAAGAATATTAGTGTTACTAAATAATTATTTTAATTTTTTTGAATTTTGGTCAAATCTGGTCAAAATGTGGTCAAACTATGGTCAAACTACTTACTCAAGAAATATTAGTATTACTAAATAATTATTGTTTTTTAGAATAATAATTTCAAACTCAAACAGTGAAACGTGTGACTTCATGCTCAAGCTAAACTCCTGAGGGTTAATTGTATTGACATCTTACTATTGTCAGGAAAACAACAAGTGCAGACTTGAAAATCAGAGAGAATAGAACCCGGAAGTTAAGCGTGCTCAGGCTGGAGTAGTGAGAGGATGGGTGACCGACCGGGAAGTTAGTGAATTTGGAATGATGAGAGGTGATTAGAGATTAGAGGTTAAATAGAGCAGTGATGAGGGGTGATTAGAAATTAAATTGAAAATAATTCAAAATTTTAAAAATTGGAAAAAAATTCAAAAAAAATCTCGTTACACCAACCGGGACTAAAGGTGGAGCTCCAGGCAGCGGCCACGTGGAGGGCCTTTAGTCCCGGTTCGTATAAGAACCGGGACTAAAGGGGGGGCTTTAGTAACGACCCTTATGAACCGGGACTAATGGCCCTTTTTCTACTAGTGACGTGTTCCTTCAACCATGAGATCATGCAACTCCCGGATACCGGAGGAATGCCTTATGTGCTATCAAACGTCACAACGTAACTGGGTGATCATAAAGATGCTCTACATGTATCTCCGAAGGTGTCTGTTGAGTTGGCATGGATCGAGATTGGGATTTGTCACTCCTGTATCAGAGAGGTATCTCTGGGCCCTCTCAGTAATACACATCATAAGAAGCTTGCAAGCAAAATGTCTAAGGAGTTAGTTACGAGATGATGTATTACGAAACGAGTAAAGAGTCTTGCCGGTAACGAGATTGAACTAGGTATGTAGATACCGACGATCGAATCTCGGGCAAGTAACATACCGATAGACAAAGGGAATTACGTATGTTGTCATAAAGGTTCGACCGATAAAGATCTTCGTAGAATATGTAGGAACCAATATGGGCATCCAAGTCCTCCTATTGGTTATTGACCGGAGAGGCGTCTCGATCATGTCTACATCATTCTCGAACCCGTAGGGTCCGCACGCTTAACGTTCGTTGACGATATAGTATAATATGAGTTATGTGATTTGGTGACCGAATGTTTTTCGAAGTCCCGGATGAGATCACGGACATGACGAGGAGCTCCGGAATGGTCCGAAGGTAAAGATTGATATATAGGACGATGCTATTTGGTCACCGGTAAGGTTTCGGAATGTATCGGGTAGTCGTCAGATCACCGGAAGGGGTTCCGAGAGGCCCCGGGAGGTTATTGGGCCATATGGGCCAAACGAGGGGAGCACACCAGCCCACAACAATATGCAGACATTTAGGAAAGCAAAGTTAAGCCAAATGTTATTAGAAAAAATGTATAGTGAACATTAAAATCTTTTAATCTGAAGTTGTGGAGCAAAAGAATATACACATAAACTCACTTCAGGTGTTTGTTTATACTATCAGCTCGATTACTTCCATAATCAGGCCTAATCATTCAGTATTGATTCTATTCAGGCTCTAGAATCCAGCTTTCCATGTTTTGCAAATTAGCATTGTTGTACTGACTTCATGGTCCAGCTATTTTGTTGAACCAAAATTTATTGTCGAATACTTCAATGGGCTTTGCTTTGGATGCACATTGTTTGAACAATATATAAAAAACCTGCCCTGCAATATGCAACGTCAGGCTAGTGGTCCAAACTAAAATGAATAATCAAATTAACCTTAAAGGAAACAATGTCACTCTCTGATTCATGAAAGGAAGCAAACTATAGATTGGACCTAAGGCTAATGGCGGTGAGAATATAGCTAACTGAAGCGGTGAGAGATGTATTTCAATGATAGCAATAAGAGAAATTGAGAGGTGATGAAAATGATTTGAGTAGCAAGTGTTGGTGCTGACGGACATACAGACAAGGTCTAAGGATCTCCTTTCTGGTCAGAGGAATTATCGTTCTCTGTGAATTGGGATTGCATTTGGTGTTATCTTGGACTTGATCTTGGGGATCACGGACCAGGTTATTGCTCATGCTTTTCCTGCGAGAAGATTGTAACAATTGTAAAGTGAGTGGCTACTGTCACTTGTGAGTAGTAACTAATGTATAGATATATGTCACTTACTAAAATAGTAGTGGCATTTTAAGAACCTAATTGCTGCATTTCCTTGGACACATTAATACAGATAGAGTTGCTCATGTTATCTACTGTGGCATTCAAATGCTTAGAACTTATTTTTCTCTCTTACTGTAAATGATCAATACATTTGATTCAGAAAAACAAAAGTTAGAACATCTTATATTTGTGAACGGAGGGAGTACATCAGTACCTGGCATGCTGAACTTTGGTGTGCGAAGTCAAGGGATTACCCTGGTGCAAAGGATGTGGCAATTATGAGGAGATGCCGTTTGGACCAGTGACACATTGAGACCTTTCAGCTAAGCTGATCATCTCCTACCCTTGGACCGGGGAGCTACCCGTTTGGACTAAGATTGTTTAAGCAAAGACAAAGAACAAGACAAGAGTTCTAAATGTATGTATATGTAGCAGTTTGTGCATTGCATGGATGGTGTTTATTCACAAATAATCATTCCACGCCTGGGACCCTTTTGACTTGCACACCAAACACCGCCGCTTGTTCTTTACCTTTTTAGTAGGCACCAACCACGCGCCTCCGTTTCTGGGTCAGCACACCGCAGCCTTGCTGATGCAGAGAAATTGCTGCAAGTGTAGGTTCACACTTCACACTGCATCTTGCTAGCTGGGAGCATCCAAATGATTTAGCATGGCTTGAGCCAACCAAAATATAGAGGCTAGGAAATTCAGTGAGTGGAGAGAGTGGCGTTCCTATATATCACCTCAGAATATTACTGTCTCACATGCACGCGTGCTGCACTCGATCTCTACAGCCTGCACTGTTTGATCTACCAAGCCAAGCTGCACTGAGAGTGACAGGGCAATGCACTGGCACACTCTAGCTCTGGTCAAGCCCTGCACTGCATCGGCTACACGAAGGCCGTTTGGTTCACACTCGCAACCAGCTCCATGATCCATCCATCCATCTTTAGTTTCTGGCTTGGTAACAGGACCATTCAGACATGAGACGAGAACACACGAACTGGCTCCAGCGAATTTTTTTACAGATGGGTACACAGCAGAAACGCGTTGCGGTATGCGCATGCAGCTCGTCAGTCAGCATTGCTCTCCGCCTAGAATAGATTCCTCTCCAGTCTTCCTCGACCGTCGGAGCCAACCGTGCATCGCATGATGTCAACTCTAGGCTGCAAACTTTTTTCTCAAGTGAGTACACGGCGAGTCACAGCCTCGCAGGAGGATTAACATACCTCGATCGTGGATCACATACAATAATAAGTCAACAGCCATTGCAGGACCGAGTACGTAAAATATTGATGCGTGGGGGCATGCATGGCATGTCACGGGATCAACGAGAGGAGATGTCTGTCGGTCCCTGCTACTCCGAGTTTGGGCGCGCGCCAACTCCTTCGGCATTGCTTCGTTGATTTAGCTCTGAATTTTCAATAGACAAGAACGTCTGGACATGCATCTTGTCTTGTTGACCCATATCCCAAGAGTCAAAGAACGAGACAGCAGAACAGTCGCAAGCTTCCACGTGATTTGCGCTAACTCCTCGGCATCGCTTCGTTAATTTCGCTCTGAATTTTTAAGGACAAGAACGTCTGAACATGTATCGATCCGATCTTGTCGACCCATCTCTCAAGAGTCAAAGCACATGCATGCGTTGGGTGCCAAAACCAAAGGAAGAAAAAAAAAACGGTTCATCGCATTGCAAGAGACAGCAGAACAGTCTGCTAAAACTTGAGAGAAATCAAAGCGGGCCTGATCGATGCGGTAGGACAGGTGAAGTGAGGTCAAACGCAGCCATGCATGCATCAGCGATGCTACATCGACGGACTTCTACAGGATTTTACAGGGTGTGTTTCAGCTGTCAAATTGTGATTAGACTAAGGCAATAATCCTATACTCACGGACCAATACGGGCATCTCGAAGCTAATTAATCTTCACCCCTCTGAATTTCATGAGGGTGGGGCCCACCTCACTCCTAGCCCCCAAATTAAAACCTGCCAGGTGCCAGCTATTTACCGTCCGTTGAATCCGTGAAAAGTAGTCCGTGCGTGTAGCATTGTCGGGACGAAGGGGAGATTGGGGCCCCACCCACCTGAAAATCAGGTGGGGGGGGGGGGGCATGTTTAGTTGGTTAGGAATACATCTAGCATTTTTTATGGAGTAAAATGCACTACAGGTACTTGAACTTGCGCCGCGAGCTCGGTTCGGTCACCGTACTTAGGAATACGGTCACTACGGTCACTTTGTACGATGGGACGTGATTATGCGGTCACTGTTCCCTGTACTGAGCCGGTACGCCGCCGGCTGACCACCTGTTGACCAGACCCCGCGCCACGTGTCGTTTGGAGAAGCGAAGCGGTGGCCAATTTACAAAAAAAAAACCTCTCGTCTTCGTTTCAATCTCTGGTCGCCCTCCCACCTCTCCACTACCCCCGTCTCTCTGCTTCCCCTGTCTCGTCGTTTTGGTGGGTGGAGGCAACAGCGCGGCCGAGGAGGGAGCAGTTGATCGCCGGCGTAGGGGTCGGTGGTGATTTTCGGTCTCGGGTCGGAAGGATCGGCCGCGGAGGAGGGTCTCGCGACCGTGGTGAAGGCAAGGCCGCGCCGCCATGGTTGTAATTCGTCGCCCTGATGGAGCCCCTGCCCCCGAGTACAGCAAGTGCAAATTTCTGGTCTATTTGACATCAAATCGAGTTATGTAGAGATTTGATTCAGTTTGTCTAAGTTTTCTGTTGAACTTGCCGCATTGGAAGAAAATCTAGGGTTTTGTTAACCGATTTGGGGGGTTTTCGGTAGGGTTTTTGCCACGGTTTGAAAAGTGGAATATAGGTTTGATTCCGCATGCAATTACGTTTGTTATTTATTGGTGTACATAATTTGTCCTAAATTGTGTACTCGCTCGTGTACTAGGGTTCAGAATGTGTGCTAGGGTTTTCAAGGAAGAATTGGGGGTTTGTTGTAGGGTTTAAGGTTCACATAAAAGGTTCAATTTTTGTTAAGTTCGCGGTGGGCGGCGGCGAGCAGTGGGCGATGGCGACGGCGAGCGGTGGGCGGCGGCGGCGACGAGCGCTGCGAGGGGAACCAAACTAGGTATTTTGGATAACACGGGAACTGAGCTATGGATTGTGAGCTGGATGGATTTTTACACATACCCCCCCCCCCCCTAATTGTGCTGTTGAAATAAGTAATTCCCCCCATCCCCCCCCCCCCCCTACGTGGCGTTCGTGGACAGGTCAAAACGGCGTCGTACCGGCTCAGTACGGGGAACAGTGACCGTATAATCATGTCCCATCTATAAAGTGACCGTATTGCTAAGTACGGTGACCAAACCGAGCTCGCGGCGCAAGTTCAAGTACCTGTAGTGCATTTTACTTTTTTTGATGCATGCATGGTAGCGACAGTACGGTCAAATTCGTCCGTACGTGTTTTGGGACGCGACGATGGGGGCATGGTAAGGATACCACGGTTACTACCGTGTAGCTTATAAGGAAGAAATCAGATTAAGTAGAGGGGCATGTGCAAATGGGGTTAAGTGATTGGGTTTGACGGAGAGGAACCAAGAGCATTCCCACTGATCCATCGATCTCTCGTTGCTTTTTGATTTCCACTGATCCATCGATCTCTCGTTGCTTTTTGATCCACTGATCCACTGATCCATCGATTGGGGTTAAGTGATTGGGCTACGGTGCTGCTTCCCACTGATCCATCGATCTCTCGTTGCTTTTTGATTTCACCATTCGTGGCTGGAATAGTCAGACAAGCATGTCAAATTTGGAGTATCCATGCTGGGCAATGAGTGTTCTTTTCTTACTCTTAGGTACGAGTGTTTGTTACCCGCAGAAGCAAAAGTTAGCAGTACAGTAAATTTTGTTTTTGAGAAGAAAAAAATGAGCAAGTACAGTCAAAGCGAAGAAATGGTGTCGAGCGCGAGCGTATGCGGAGTATTTGAACCGGAGCTCACATGCTCCAGGATGAACAGTAAAATCCGAAAAAAAAATTAAAATAATTCAAAAAAATTCTGAATTTCTTTCTGATAAACATTGATGAATGTTTTAATTTCCTGCAAATTTTTGTGATGAAATGAAATTCGTGTAGGTCTTGGCAAAAAAACAGAATCGATGCTCCAAAAAGACTATTGTTGGAAGCATTTTGGAGCACTATTTTTGGTTTTTTTTGTCCAGACCTCCATGAATATTATTTCATCGGGAAAATTTGCAGAAAGTTAAAACTTTCATCAATGTTTAACAAAAAGTATATTGTTTTTTCAAAAAAATACAGTATTTGAGGATTTTGCTTTTCATCGGGAAGCATGTGAGATGGGGATCAAAAGAGAGTGCGGCGTTTCTGTTTCCGAGCTCATTTGCAACCCCCCCCCCCCCCCCAACGAAAAAATTGAAACAAATACTAAAAAAATTCAAAAAACTCCAATTTTTTGTGTGGTAGATAAATTTATGCGTGATGTGCGCTCCAAGTTTCAACTCATTTGGACATCTGAGAAACTCTCAGCAAAAAGGACAAATTCAAGGTCTGTAAAAAAATTTACTGTTCACACACTGTTATGACCCGTTTGTTTTTTTTTTTGCTGAGAGCTGTTCAGATGTCCAAATAAGTTGAAATTTGAAGCGAACCTCGCGCATAAAATTGTCTATCACATAAAAAAATTGGATTTTGTTGAATTTTTTTAGTATTTGTTTTGAATTTTTTCTCACCGGGTGCAGATGAGCGTGGGCACCGAATTGGGTTTTCGATCAAAAGAGAACTTTCGTGAGCACAGAGCACTTCCCGAGCAATGTGGCTATTCTTTTCTGGAAGAATGTGGCTCATTGCTCTCTGCCAAGGGCCTACAATAGTACTTCCTCTGTTTCTTTACAAAGTGAGTACTTCCTAATGGCCCATCTTTGTCACAGACTGCAAAAGGTAGTAGGCTAGTGGCCCATCTGTAGATTGACGTGCTCTGATTGTCAACATTTTATCAGTACGTGCGTGCTGCCTGCTAAAAAGGAAAAAAACTATGCGTCAAATAGGCGCCCAAACACAAAGGACAGCATACTTATGGGCCGGACCAACTCTTACGCAGTTATTTCCGGGCAAGGTCTGGTTTTTTAGGTTTTTGTATTTTTGTTTCTTTCTACTTATTTAAAAAAAGTAAAAGTTATTCGGATTCAGAAAATTTTTGGGGTATTCAAAAAAATTTCGGAAGTCAAATTCTTTTGTGGGATTTAGAAAATTTGTTCAGAATGTTTTTTAAAAAATGGAATATTAAAAAATATTCAGGATTTTTTTTTCGAAATTCAAAATATGTTAGGGATTTGCTAAATTTATTCAGAAATTTCAAATTTATTGGGAAATCATAAAATTATTAGGGATTTAGAAAGTTTTTTGGACATTCAAAATTTATTCTTCAATTTCATAAAATGTTGGAATTTAAATTTTCTTTGGAATTTTAATTGTTTCAAAACTTTTAAAGAATCCAAAATTTAAAAATACGTTCACATTTTTTTAAACATGTTCATGTTTAAAAACTAAAACCGACTGAAAATATATATAAAAAAATATATCTGTGCAGTCTAGTACCTACGGTGCATTTATTGTTTATAGTACAAATGGGCTGGCCAGTTGGTTGATTCTGTGTACGCCATGTTGCTGTACGACGTAAAATGAGTAGAGCTCCCTGCAGGTTCACAGTCATGAGATATCATCATCCATGGCACTTGCAGCAAAGCACGGGCTGTGCTTTGTCTGCCCTACAGCGAGACAGAACATTCACACCTCTCATGGCAGCCTCTAGTGGCCGGTTCAGTAAGAACATGTCGCTTTGTTTCTTGGTGGTTTTTGTTTTTTCATTTTTTTATTATATTTTCAAAATACTAAAACTACAAATATACAGAAATAATTTCATCAAATTTCCAAAATTGTTCGGCTCACATTTTAAAAAATGGTCATGCAGTGTAAATTGCGCAACTTTTTAGAAAAGTTGATAGTGCTCAAGTAATATTCAGGTCATTAAAACTTCACGTGTTTCAAAAAATTTTTGTGACATTTCAAAAAATGGTTAGACAGCAATTACATGATCTTTAAAAAAATTTGTGCCATTAAAAAAATGTTCACGCATTCAAAAATATGTTCATCAGATTTTTAGAAACAAATCCTACAATGTAATAATTTTTTGCCTAATTCAAAAACTCTTTTATCATTAAAAAAATGTGACATTAAAAAAAATATTCACGTATTTCTTATGTTCGTGACATCTTGATTATACAATATAAAAAATGTTCACATCGTCTCAAAATTGTTTAGTACCATTAAATAAAGGTCAATTTATATTGGAAAAACAATTGCTTGAATAAAAAAGGTTCAACGTATATTGGAAAAAAATTGCTTGTATCAGTGAAATATTCAAACATATATTTGAAAAAATGTTCATCAAGTATTAAAAAAATTCAGCATGCAAATTGTTTGACGTGTATTCAAAAATGTACAACGTGTATTAAAAAAATGTCGACATGTACTTGGAAAAAAGGAGGGAAAAAAGATAGGAAAACTGGAAATAAATCAATGAACAATAAAAATAGATATAGAAGTAATAAAGAAAGAAAAAAAATGCACAAAAGCTTTATACCTATCTAAACCGGTCCATAGAAGCTTCACAAAGCCACTCGGTAAAGGAAAGTATTGGGCCGACCTGCTATCGGCGTAGCACACCACAACTAGCATGGCGGTAACATATCCGGTGTTGGGAATCGTTGCATGAAAACAAAAAAAATTCTATGCACACGCAATGATCTATCCATGGAGATGCATAGCAACGAGGGGGAGAGTATGTCTACGTACCCTCGTAGACCGTAAGCGGAAGCGTTTGACAATGCAGTTGATGTAGTCAAACTTCTTCTAGCTCCGACCGGTCAAGCACCGGAGTACGACACTTCCGAGTGATCTGAACACGTTCAGCTCGGTAACGTCCCTCGCCTTCTTGATCCAGCAAGACGTCGAGGTAGTAGATGAGTTCCGTCAGCACGACGACGTGGTGACGGTGATGGCGAAGTGATCCTCGCAGAGCTTCGCCTAAGCACTACGAAAATATGACTGGGGGTGTAAATGGTGGAGGGGGGCGCCGCACACGGCTAGGAAATTGTCTGGGGTGTGCTAGGGGCGCCCCCACATATATATAGGTGGGAGGGAGAGGGGAGGCAGCCAGGGTGCACCCCAAGTAGGATCCGAATCCTACTTGGGGTTTCCCCAAGTGCCCCCCCCCCTCTTCCATAAAACACCGGAGAGAAAAAGGGAAGGGGGAAGAGAGAAGGAAGGGTGGTGCCGAACCCCCTCTTTTCCTTCTCCCAATCGGCCTCCTGCCATAGGGGGGCGCACCACCCCTTGTGGGCTGGTGTGCTCCCCACTCATGGCCCATATGGTCCATATATTCCCCCGGGGGTGTCCGGTAACCCCTCTGGTACTCCGATAAATACCCGATACCTTCCGAAAACGCTTCCGGTGTCCAAATACAAATCACATCATGTCTGTGATCTCATCCGGGACTCCGAACAAGATTCGGTCACCAAATCACATAACTCATATAATACTATATCGTCAACGAACGTTAAGCGTGCAGACCCTACGGGTTCGAGAACTATGTAGACATGACCGAGACACCTCTCCGGTCAACAACCAATAGCGGAACCTGGATGCCCATATTGGCTCCTACATATTCTACGAAGATCTTTATCCGTCGAACCGTTATGACAACATACGTAATTCCCTTTGTCCATCGGTATGTTACTTGCCCGAGATTCGATCATCGGTATCTTCATACCTAGTTGAATCTCGTTACCGGAAAGTCTCTTTACTCGTTCCGTAATACATCATCCTGCAACTAACTTATTAGTCACTTTGCTTGCAAGGCTTCTTATGATGTGTATTACCGAGAGGGCCCAGAGATACCTCTCCGATACTCGGAGTGAAAAATCCTCATCTCGATCTGTGCCAACTCAACAAACACCTTCGGAGATACCTATAGAGCATCTTTATAATCACCCAGTTACGTTGTGACGTTTTATAGCACACAAGGCATTCCTCCGGTATCCGGGAGTTGCATAATCTCATAGTCAAAGGAATATGTATTTGACATGAAGAAAGCAATAGCAATAAAATTGAATGATCAATATGCTAAGCTAACGGATGGGTCTTGTCCATCACATCATTCTCCTAATGATGTGATCCCGTTATCAAATGACAACTCATGTCCATGGTTAGGAAACCTTAATCATTTTTGATCAACAAGCTAGTCAAGTAGAGGCTCACTAGGGACACAATGTTTGTCTATGTATTCACACATGTATTTAGGTTTCCGATCAATACAATTCTAGCATGAATAATAAACATTTATCATGAATAAGGAAATATAAAATAACAACTTTATTATTGCCTCTAGGGCATATTTTCTTCAGTCTCCCACTTGCACTAGAGTCAGTAATCTAGATTACATTGTAATGATGCTAACACCCATGAGTTTTGGTGCTGATCATGTTTTGCTCGTGGAAGAGGCTTAGTCAACGGGTCTGCTACATTCAGATCCGTATGTATTTTGTAAATCTCTATGTCTCCCTCCTTGACTTGATCACGGATGGAGTTGAAGCGTCTCTTGATGTCTTTGGTTCTTTTGTGAAATCTGGATTCCTTCGCTAAGGCAATTGCTCCAGTATTGTCACAAAAAAAATCATTGGACCCAATGCACTAGGTATTACACCTAGATCGGATATGAAATCCTTCATCCAGACTCCTTCATTTGCTGCTTCCGAAGCAGCTATGTACTCCGCTTCACACGTAGATCCCGCCAGGATGCTCTGCTTGGAACTGCACCAACTGACAGCTCCACCATTCAAAATAAATACGTATCCGGTTTGTGACTTAGAGTCATCCGGATCAGTGTCAAAACTGGCATCGGCATAACCATTTACGACGAGCTCTTTGTCACCTCCATAAAAGAGAAACATATCCTTGGTCCTTTTCAGGTACTTCAGGATGTTCTTGACCGATGTCCAGTGATCCACTCCTGGATTACTTTGGTACCTCCCTGCCAGACTTATGGCAAGGCACACATCAGGTCTGGTACACATCATAGCATACATGATAAAACCTCCTTCATTTTCTCTCTATCTTCTGTAGTGGTCAGGCATTGAGTCTGACTCGATTTCACACCTTGCAACACAGGCAAGAAACCTCTCTTTGACTGATCCATTTTGAACTTCTTCAAAACTTTGTCAAGGTATGTGCTGTGTGAAAGTCCTATTAAGCGTCTTGATCTATCTCTATAGATCTTGATGCCCAATATATAAGTAGCTTCACCGAGGTCTTTCATTGAAAAACTTTTATTCAAGTATCCTTTTATGCTATCCAAAAATTGTACATCATTTCCAATCAAGTAGAGGCATACTAGTGACATATTGTTTTGTCTATGTATTCACACATGTATCAAGTTTCCGGTTAATACAATTCTAGCATGAATAATAAACATTTATCATGAAATAAGGAAATAAATAATAACTTTATTATTGCCTCTAGGGCATATTTCCTTCAGTCTCCCACTTGCACTAGAGTCAATAATCTAGTTCACATCGCCATGTGATTTAACACCAATAGTTCACATCACCATGTGATTAACACCCATAGTTCACATCGTCATGTGACCAACACCCAAAGGGTTTACTAGAGTCAATAATCTAGTTTACATCGCTATGTGATTAACACCCAAAGTGTACTAAGGTGTGATCATGTTTTGCTTGTGAGAGAAATTTAGTCGACGGGTCTGCCACATTCAGATCCGTATGTATTTTTGCAAATTTCTATGTCAACAATGCTCTACACGGAGCTACTCTAGCTAATTGCTCCCACTTTCAATATGTATCCAGATTGAGACTTAGAGTCATCTGGATCAGTGTCAAAATTTGCATCGACGTAACCCTTTACGACGAACCTTTTTGTCACCTCCATAATCGAGAAACATATCCTTATTCCACTAAGGATAATTTTGACCGCTGTCTAGTGATCTACTCCTAGATCACTATTGTACTCCCTTGCCAAACTCAGTGGTAGGGTATACAATAGATTTGGTACACAGCATGACATACTTTATAGAACCTATGGCTGAGGCATAGGGAATGACTTTCATTCTCTTTCTATCTTCTGCCGTGGCCGGGCTTTGAGTCTTACTCAATTTCACACCTTGTAACACAGGCAAGAACTCTTTCTTTGACTGTTCCATTTTGAACTACTTCAAAATCTTGTCAAGGTATGTACTCATTGAAAAAACTTATCAAGCGTCTTGATCTATCTCTATAGATCTTGATGCTCAATATGTAAGCAGCTTCTCCGAGGTCTTTCTTTGAAAAACTCTTTTCAAACACTCCTTCATGCTTTGCAGAATAATTCTACATTATTTCCGATCAACAATATGTCATACACATATACTTATCAGAAATGTTGTAGTGCTCCCACTCACTTTCTTGTAAATACAGGCTTCACCGCAAGTCTGTATAAAACTATATCCTTTGATCAACTTATCAAAGCGTATATTCCAACTCTGAGATGCTTGCACCAGTCCATAAATGGATCGCTGGAGCTTGCATATTTTGTTAGCACCTTTAGGATTGACAAAACCTTCTGGTTGCATCATATACAACTCTTCTTTAATAAATCCATTAAGGAATGCAGTTTTGTTTATCCATTTGCCAGATTTCATAAAATGCGGCAATTGCTAACATGATTCGGACAGACTTAAGCGTAGATACGAGTGAGAAACTCTCATCGCAGTCAACACCTTGAACTTGTCGAAAACATTTTGCGACAATTCTAGCTTTGTAGATAGTAATACTACTATCAGCGTCCGTCTTCCTCTTGAAGATCCATTTAATCAATGGCTCGCCGATCATTGGGCAAGTCAATCAAAGTCCATACTTTGTTCTCATACATGGATCTCATCTCAGATTTCATGGCCTCAAGCCATTTTGCGGGATCTGGGCTAATCATCGCTTCCTCATAGTTCGTAGGTTCGTCATGGTCAAGTAACATGACCTCCAGAACAGGATTACCGTACCACTCTGGTGCAGATCTCACTCTGGTTTACCTACGAGGTTCGGTACTAACTTGATCTGAAGTTACATGATCATCATCATTAGCTTCCTCACTAATTGGTGTAGTAGTCACAGGAACAGATTTCTGTGATGAACTACTTTCCAATAAGGGAGCAGGTACAGTTACCTCATCAAGTTCTACTTTCCTCCCACTCACTTCTTTCGAGAGAAACTCCTTCTCTAGAAAGGATCCATTCTTAGCAACAAAGATCTTGCCTTCGGATCTGTGATAGAAGGTGTACCCAACATTTTGGGTATCCTATGAAGATGCACTTCTCCGATTTGGGTTTGAGCTTATCAGGTTGAAACTTTTTCACATAAGCATTGCAACCTCGAACTTTAAGAAACGATATTTCTTTGCCAAACCATAGTTCATACGGTGTCGTCTCAACGGATTTAGATGGTGCCCTATTTAACGTGAATGTAGTTGTCTGTAATGCATAACCCCATAACGATAGTGGTAGATCGGTAAGAGACATCATAGATCGCACCATATCTAATAAAGTACGGTTATGATGTTCGGACACACCATTATGCTGTGGTGTTCCAGGCGGCACGAATTTGTGAAACTATTCCACATTGTTTTAATTGAAGACCAAACTCGTAACTCAAATATTCGTCTCCGCGATCAGATCGTAGAAACTTTATTTTCTTGTTACGATGATTTTCAACTTCACTCTGAAATTCTTTGAACTTTTCAAATGTTTCAGACTTATGTTTCATTAAGTAGATATACCCATATCTGCTTAAATCATCTGTGAAGGTGAGAAAATAACGATATCCGCCGCGAGCCTCAACATTCATCGGACCACATACATCTGTATGTATGATTTCCAACAAATATGTTACTCGCTCCATAGTTCTGGAGAACGGCGTTTTAGTCATCTTGCCCATGAGGCATGGTTCGCAAGTACCAAGTGATTCATAATCAAGTGATTCCAAAGGTCCATCAGTATGGAGTTTCTTCATGCGCTTTACACCAATATGACCCAAACGGCAGTGCCATAAATAAGTTGCACTATCATTATTAACTTTGCATCTTTTGGCTTCAATATTATGAATATGTGTATCAGTACGATCAAGATCCAACAAACCATTTTCATTGGGTGTATGACCATAGAAGGTTTTATTCATGTAAACAGAATAACAATTATTCTCTAACTTAAATGAATAATCGTATTGCAATAAACATGATCAAATCATATTCATGCTCAACGCAAACACTAAATAACATTTATTTTAGGTTCAACACTAATCCCGAAAGTATAGGGAGTGTGCGATGATGATCATATCAATCTTGGAACCACTTCCAATACACATCGTCACTTCACCCTTAACTAGTCTCTGTTCATTCTGCAACTCCCGTTTCGAGTTACTACTTTTAGCAACTGAACCAGTATCAAATACCGAGGGGTTGCTATAAACACTAGTAAAGCACACATCAATAACATGTATATCAAATATAATTTTGTTCACTTTGCCATCCTTCTTATCCACCAAATACTTGGGGTAGTTCCGCTTCCAGTGACCAGTCCTTTGCAGTAGAAGCACTTAGTCTCAGGCTTATGTCCAGACTTGGGCTTCTTCACTTGAGCAGCAACTTGCTTGCCATTCTTCTTGAAGTTCCTCTTCTTCCCTTTGCCCTTTTCTTGAAACTAGTGGTCTCGTCAACCCTCAACACTTGATGTTTTTCTTGATTTCTACCTTCGTCGATTTCAGCATCACGAAGAGCTTGGGAATTGTTTCTGTTATCCCTTGCATATTATAGTTCATCACGAAGTTCTACTAACTTGGTGATGGTGACTAGAGAATTCTGTCAATCACTAACTTATCTGGAAGATTAACTCCCACTTGATTCAAGCTATTGTAGTACCCACACAATCTGAGCACATGCTCACTGCTTGAGCTATTCTCCTCCATCTTTTAGCTATAGAACTTGTTGGAGACTTCATATCTCTCAACTCGGGTATTTGCTTGAAATATTAACTTCAACTCCTGGAACATCTCATATGGTCCATGACGTTCAAAACGTCTTTGAAGTCCCGATTCTAAGCCGTTAAGCATGGTGCACTAAACTATCAAGTAGTCATCATATTGAGCTAGCCAAACGTTCGTAACGTCTGCATCTGCTCCTGCAATAGGTCTGTCACCTAGCGGTGCATCAAGGACATAATTCTTCTGTGCAGCAATGAGGATAAACCTCAGATCACGGACCCAGTCCGCATCATTGCTACTATCATCTTTCAACTTAGTTTTCTCTAGGAACATATATAAAACATAGGGAAGCAACAACGCGAGCTATTGATCTACAACATAGATATGCTAATACTACCAGGACTAAGTTCATGATAAATTTAAGTTCAATTAATCATATCACTTAAGAATCCAACTTAGATAGACATCCCTCTAATCCTCTAAGTGATCACGTGATCCAAATCAACTAAACCATAACGGATCATCACGTGAAATGGAGTAGCTTTCAATGGTGAACATCACTATGTTGATCATATCTACTATATGATTCACGCTCGACCTTTCGGTCTCAGTGTTCTGAGGCCATATCTGCATATGCTAGGCTCTTCAAGTTTAACCTGAGTATTCTGCGTGTGCAAAACTGGCTTGCACCCGTTGTAGATGGACGTAGAGCTTATCACACCCGATCATCACGTGGTGTCTGGGCACGACGAACTTTGGTAACGATGCATACTTAGGGAGAACACTTTTATCTTGAAATTTAGTGAGAGATCATCTTATAATGCTACCGTCAATCAAAGCAAGATAAGATGCATAAAAGATAAACATCACATGCAATCAATATAAGTGATATGATATGGCCATCATCATCTTGTGCTTGTGATCTCCATCTCCGAAGCACCGTCCTGATTACCATCGTCACTGGCGCGACACCTTGATCTCCATCGTAGTATCGTTGTTGTCTCGCCAATCTTATGCTTCTACGACTATCGCTACCGCTTAGTGATAAAGTAAAGCATTACAGGGCGATTGCATTGCATACAATAAAGTGACAACTATATGGCTCCTGCCAGTTGCCGATAACTCGGTTACAAAACATGATCATCTCATACAATAAAATATAGCATCATGCCTTGACCATATCACATCACAACATGCCCTGCAAAAACAAGTTAGACGTCCTCTACTTTGTTGTTGCAAATTTTACCTGGCTGCTACGGGCTTAGCAAGAACCGTTCTTACCTACGCATCAAAACCACAACGATAGTTTGTCAAGTTGGTGTTGTTTTAACCTTCGCAAGGACCGGGCGTAGCCACACTCGGTTCAATTAAAGTTGGAGAAACTGACACCCGCCAGCCACCTGTGTGCAAAGCACGTCGGTAGAACCAGTCTCGCGTAAGCGTACGCGTAATGTCGGTCCATGCCGCTTCATCCAACAATACCGCGGAACCAAAGGATGACATGCTGGTAAGCAGTATGCCCTATATCGCCCACAACTCACTTGTGTTCTACTCGTGCATATGACATCTACGCAAAAAACCTGGCTCGGATGCCACTGTTGGGGAACGTAGTAATTTCAAAAAAAATCCTACGCACACGCAAGATCATGGTGATGCATAGCAACGAGAGGGGAGAGTGTTGTCTACGTACCCTCGTAGACCGTAAGCGGAAGCGTTATATCAACGCGGTTGATGTAGTCGTACGTCTTCACGATCCGACCGATCCAAGTACCGAAAGCACGGCACCTCCAAGTTCTGCACACGTTCGGCTCGGTGACGTCCTCGCCTTCTCGATCCAGCAAGAGGGAGGAAGTAGTAGATGAGTTCCGGCAGCACGACGGCGTGGTGACGGTGTTGGTGAAGAACAATCTTCGCAGGGCTTCGCCTAAGCACTACGAAAACTATGACGGAGGATAAACTAGAGAAGACGGGCTTGCCGGCACACGGCTTGGTGTTTCTTGATGTGTCTTGGGTGCTAGCCCTACCCCTCTATTTATATGTTGAGCCTTGGGGTCGAAACTTGGAGTAAAAGCTTCCACAAAGTCGGTTTCACCCGAAAGGAAAGAGTCCTTCTCGGACTCCAGGGGCAGATGCCAGGGTTCCCGGCGTCTGGACCCAGACGCCAGGGACCCTGGCGTCTGGCCCCTGGACTCCGCAAAACTTCCTTTTGCGCTTTCCAAAAACCTCGTGGGCTTTCCCCTTTGGCCCAGATAAAGTGTTCTCGTGCCCAAACATTTCGGGAAACATCCGGAACCCCTTCCGATGGATTCCGGAACCTTTCCGGAGATCAAACACTACTATCCACATATCAATCTTTACTTCCGGACCATTCCGAAGTTCCTCGTCATATCCGTGATCTTATCCAAAACTCCGAACAACATTCGGTCACCAACATACATAACTCATAGTACTATATCGTCAACGAACGTTAAGCGTGTGGACCCTACGGGTTCGAGAACTATGTAGACATGACCGAGACACCTCTCTGGTCAATAACCAATAGCGGGACCTGGATTCCCATATTGGCTCCTACATATTCTACGAAGATCTTTATCGGTCAGACCGCATAACAACATACGTTGTTCCCTTTGTCATCGGTATGTTACTTGCCCGAGATTCGATCGTCGGTATCTCAATACCTAGTTCAATCTCGTTACCGGCAAGTCTCTTTACTCGTTCCGTAATACATCATCCCGCAACTAACTCATTAGTTACAATGCTTGCAAGGCTTATAGTGATGTGCATTACCGAGTGGGCCCAGAGATACTTCTCCGATAATCGGAGTGACAAATCCTAATCTCGAAATACGCCAACCCAACAAGTACCTTCGGAGACACCTGTAGAGCACCTTTATAATCACCCAGTTACGTTGTGACGTTTGGTAGCACACAAAGTGTTCCTCCGGTAAACGGGAGTTGCATAATCTCATAGTCATAGGAACATGTATAAGTCATGAAGAAAGCAATAGCAACATACTAAACGATCGAGTGCTAAGCTAACGGAATGGGTCAAGTCAATCACATCATTCTCCTAATGATATGATCCCGTTAATCAAATGACAACTCATGTCAATGGCTAGGAAACATAACCATCTTTGATCAACGAGCTAGTCAAGTAGAGGCATACTAGTGACATATTGTTTTGTCTATGTATTCACACATGTATCAAGTTTCCGGTTAATACAATTCTAGCATGAATAATAAACATTTATCATGAAATAAGGAAATAAATAATAACTTTATTATTGCCTCTAGGGCATATTTCCTTCAGGTTGACTGGTCGGCGGTGCCTCCGGACAGATCTGATCTGGCTGGTGCCACTGACAGTGGTAGCCATCTCCTCCGTCGGGGGTGGTCTGCCTGAGGCTGGATGGTCAGATCTCGAGATCCGCCATCTAGTTTCGGCTACGAGTGGGGAAGACATAGTTGACGGTGAAAACTGAGCTGATGGCAGGTGATGGCGGCGTTCTGCGTCATTACCTTGATGAAGGCATCGTCGTGTAACTACTGTCGACCCACTCGTGCTGCTCTGAGGGAAACCATAGGATCTGGTATTCCAAATCAGACCATGGTGGTACTGCGGTGTCGTTTTCTCTCTTGGGAGCGTCGTTTGTGCAGCAGAGCTGGAAGACAGAGGCGGGAGGTGGAGCGGCTTCGTCTTGCACGGAGCTTTCGGTGCAGATGTCAAGTCATGCCTGGCCGACAGGTGCTATGCTGTGTCATGCCTGGTCGGTAGGTGCTACGCACGACAGATCTTTCAGAATCTTCGCGTCTGGACGGACGAGCGCGGGGCGGTGGCGTCGACGGATGGACGAACTGGCAAGAATGATGCAGTCTCTCTCCTGAAGATGGGTCAGCGGTTCGATGATGATGGCGGCATCTAAAACGTGTGCATGTGGTGTACGCTTTAGGTCTACTGCACCGGCTGTGGGTTCCGATACGTTATGTGGATGGATCGACGACGACACCGGTTTTAGATTTGGGGAGTGAGAGCACTCCACATTATCGAGTTATGTAGGTGTCGGTGGTGGCTTCGGGTGGCTTGAGGTATGTTCTTGTTAGACTTATGTTAAATAATAAACAAAGATGGCCGTATGCATCGATTGATGAAGAGGCCGGGGGTCTTAATCTTCTTTTCTAAAAAAAATTAGAAGTGATTACGAGTATGTGTGGGGAGGGACCATCACCGGCGAGGAGGAACTGTGACACGGGTAGATCTTGATTAGGCGGCAAGGGTGTTGGGGATTGTGCATGCACCAAGTGTAGACGAGACACGGGTGGCGTTCACCATCATTACGAGTCCCGCGGAGTAATA
The DNA here is from genome assembly GCF_018294505.1 of Triticum aestivum. Classification (NCBI taxonomy): domain Eukaryota; kingdom Viridiplantae; phylum Streptophyta; class Magnoliopsida; order Poales; family Poaceae; genus Triticum; species Triticum aestivum. The sequence continues at coordinate 473,733,528 of NC_057796.1, forward strand.
AGTCAGTACTCAATACAGGGTTGGGCTCGACAAACGGAGTGCTAAAGTATGATAACCAAGCTCATTGCCTTGCAATTGATCACGTTCTTTAAAGCATCTCCAACAGGCGTCCAAAAAGAGCTCCGCAACATTAAAAGTTTGTTTTTTTGGCGCCGGACAGCTCCAGCAGAAGCTGTAGCGCTAAAAGTTTTTGGGCGCGCGCTGAAAAACGCTATCGCGCGCAGCATATTGGGGCGCCGGATTGCGCGTGCTTCACAATTTGCACTGTCTGCTTTTTGGGCGCGCGTTTTTGGGCGTCTGCTAAAGCAAAGTTGGTCCCGACGCATTAAAAGTGCTACAGTGGCGCGCTATAACGTTTATTGGGCGCGGAATTTTTATGCGGCCGTTTTTAGATGCTCTTATGCATAGATGAAAAAAAACATGACCACCGTCCGCAATGGTGGTGAACAGAAGTGGAGACATGGATGGCTCTTCTTCCACCGTTGATCAGGTTCTGAAAGACACTGATGAAGCAAACCATTGATTTGTCACTCTTTTTCATCTGTATTGTTCGTAGTTTTTGTTGTGTTTTTATCTATTTTGTTATATCTTAGATCTAAAGATGGGGGCTTAGCTGAGACTTAACTATTTTCTATTAAGATGAGAATTAGCAAAATTGTTTCTAATTTATTTTGCGCTGGCAATTAAATCGTTAAATCCATCCTGCCACGATGCCGGCGATGGTCAACTCGCAAGGCCGGTGCCCATGGCAGCTCGAATGGGTACGCGGCACCGGCATACCGGTTCCTCTCATGCGCCCGGTCCACCTCCAGCGTCTCAAGGTCGACGGAGAAAATCCAGGTCTCCTCCTGCGGCGTCACGAGGACGTGCCTCGTAGTCGTCGCCACAATCTTTGCTGGTTGCTGGAAATACGTCTCCTCACGCCCCGACAACCCGCTAGTCGCCTCCGGCAGCCTCACGAGCTTCTCCACCACCCACTCGCCGCTGCTCTGGAGCTGTTGAAACACCGTGAGGTCATTGTTGGCCATCACGCGTACAATGCGCGCCGCGCCGTCGCCGCCGCCGATAGCCCAGAAGGCTGAAGATTCCTCCGGCGTCCCCACGACAGTAGACGGGAACGTGACGAGCGAGAACTGGATGGTGGCATCGTCGAGAGCGAGCACGGCACCCTCGTGCTCCATCCGCCAGAAGAAGGATGAACGTGCGCGTCCTGCGAAACTGATCGAACGGTACTCTGGGATGGGGACGTCGTCGCCGGCCGTGCTCTCCTGCCGCCAGCCGCCGTCGCCGCCGGAGGAGAACACGCAGGCGCGCGGGGCGCCACGGTCATCCTCGAAAACATCGCTTTCGTAGACCACGGCGACCACCCGAAAGTTGGACATGCCGATGGAGCTACCACCTGCAGCAGGCTCGTCGGCGGCGGCGGCGTCGAGCAGGAACAGACCAAGGCACTGGTAGGGCCACATCTCCTCCCAGTAGAGGATCCCCTGGTACCTCCGGTTGAGCGGGTCGCAGACGACCATGTCAGGGAAGTGGAGGTACTCGGGGTCCCCTTCCCACACATGACCCATCCGGTAGTAGACAACGTCCCTCCTGTAGAAGAGGAGGAGGCCACCGCGGCTGTCGGCGAGCTCCCAGGGCAGGGAGCCGTGGGGGACGGCCGGGAGGAAGTCGAGGGAGAAGTGGCGCCTATCGAGGCCATCGGCCGCTGAGGGGTCCGGCACGAAGATGTGGTTGTTCCCGTCGACGTGGTAGTGGCCGGCTACGCGGGCCGCGCGGAGGGAGCGGCGGAACCGGTGGTCCGGGAACGGGGCATCGTCCGTGAAGATTAGGCGGCGCCAGCGCTTGCACGTGGAGGCGGCGCGGAGTAGGGCGAGGGGCGTGCCCACGCGCAGGAGCACGAGCTCGAGGAGGTGGTCGGGGATGTGGTGCACGCCCGTTGGACCCGACGGCGTAGGCTCTGCTTCCCTGGAAGGCCGCCGCGCTCTCTTGCTGCGCCGGCGGTTGCTGCGAGAGCGATGTGATGATCCCTTGGTCGCCATCGACCGCGGTCTCATAAGCTGTTGGTTGAGTGGACGATCTTTATTTATAGTTAAATATAAGGTGAGTTGAGTGAGTGACGCGGCTTGGAGCATGCATATGCGGTTGCGTGCCTCCCACGGAGCTTTTTTCCATTGCTTTCCAGGGAAGGCAACGAGCGACGTGCTTCCTCTCCATGAAACTTTTCAGCTGCTTTTTCTTCGGTTCAATAAGGGCGGTTGCCAGCTTGCCTCCCAAGGAACTTGGGTTGCGCGAGCTAATCCACGCTTTTTTCTTATCCCTCATGTATTTTTCTGATCAGGAAAAATACAAAATTATGTCAGTTATTTTGAAGTTATTCTAATCTCGTACACACACAAATTTGCAATTATTCATACTGGAACTTGGATTTATTTTATCGATGCAAATTGGATTTGGATAGCAGGGTTCATTCTTTCTAATATTTTAGATAGAAAAATGGAATTTTGAAGGGCACATAAAACCACCACGTTGATATGGAAGCAGTCACCGAAAAGCTACATAGGCCTGCATGAGTCGCTGGAGATCAAACATGTCACTAATAAGCTTTTTGACATGCCACTAATAAGGGATCTCTGGTTAGTGACATATGGGTGATACAGCACGTGTGAAAGTCTATTAGTTGTGTGACATTCACACACCACTAGTAACCTGGTTTTACTAGTGATATGCCACATTTTACGCACGCCGCAAGTTATAAGAATATTAGTGGTATGTAAGTGAATTTATACGCCACCAGTAGCAAATTGCTGATTTTAAAAAAATGTCACAAGTTGATACTAGGGGTGTGGCCTCCAATTTGGCACATCACTAGTAACTATTTGTTAATAAGAAAAATAACACTAGTCGATACTATTGGCATGCCGTCCGAGTGCAGATTTTTGGTGACCGAGCTCGAGTGAAGCCCGGCTAGGCTCGAGCCCTATCTCCGGCTCGGCCGATGCCTTTTCTCTAAAAAAAGCTGATATTAAAAACAAATCAAAAAGCATATTTAAAAGTTTTAGAAGAATTGAAAGAAAATTCGTGGAAATTTATATATGTTTAGCACAAAGAGGTGAAAATTTCTTGGGAATTTATATATGTTTAGCACGATGAGGTGAAAATTTGTTTGAAAAAATTGTGATTCGTAGACTGTACAAAAAAAAATTGGGCCCAACAACCAAAAAATCAGCCCATTTTGGAAATATGTATTTGTCTTTTTTGTATATGCTACGTGTGAATGTATACTGTTATGAAATTTTGCACATACATACTGTACATGTGTATGAGTGTTCACGAAAAAATTCAGTTTTTTCACGCCGTAGAAAATGTACTTTTTGAAACTGGCATGGTGTCTGTGCACCATTTGCAATTTCCGCATGCCATCCAACGTAGCACACCACTATTTTTTTTTGATATTTTTGTTTGAAAAGTACACCATATTTTATACGGTACATCGGGACACCCATGTATACAAATATTTCATCCATGCACGCCGTTTGGCTGTACATCTAGTTTATATACATTGCCAAGATCCACAGGTCGAATGCGTTGTGTCACGTTGAGGTCATCGTTGTCCCCTCTGTGGATGTCGTCATCGTTGCCGCACGTAGTAATAAGTCGATGCCATGGTGTCTTTTCTTATAGTGATGCAACAATATACGGAAAAATGTTTATACAATGTCGAAAAATGTTCGTGCAACTGAAAAAAATGAAGATAGCATTTAGAAAAGGTTCTATAACCTACATATAGCATATGGGAACACATTATACCACAAGGAAAATGCCACTTGACATACATGTATGCATCCACTTCATCCGATAATCCAACGTTTCAAGTATGATATCTCGATTCATGCATGCAAAAGAATGTTTCTCGCAAATAACAAAATAGGTGTGACATTTAAAAATGTAAACACATTTCAAAAGTCTGTTTATACATTAGAAAAATGTTTATACAATGTAAAAAATGATGGTGTAGTTTAAAAAAATGTTTAACGTGTATTTGGAAAAGGATATTTAACATGTATTTCAAATAATGTGCATCGTCTATTTGAAAATTGTTCAACATGTATAAAAAAACGTTACACGTGTATAAAAACAATGTAGAATGTGTATTGAAAAAGGTTGAAATGTGTCAAAAAAAACCGAAGATAACTTGTGAAAACCAAAGAAAGAAACAAAGAAAACTTAAAAAAATAGTAGTAAAATTAAAAATCAAAGAAAACCATAGAAAACAGAAGAAAAAACGAAAAGGAAAGACTGAAGAAAACTGATGAAAACAGTGAAAATTGATAAAGAAAAACACATAGAAAAATTCTCACCCTAGAGGCAGCTACAATACTAGGCCAGCCCACTAGCCTCACACCAGAGGCGATGATACCATGGCTCTCGCAGTAGGCAAAAAATAGTCCTGGTGATCAACCAGGGAAGCAAAACCTGAAAGCAAAAAAGGGTAAATGGCCGGCTACTCTGGCGCGACTGGTCTTTTGTTTCCTTCCGTTTCTTTTAGTAGTTTTTTCTCTATAAACCAGGCTTTTTATGGAGCTAGATATTTAAAACCTTATTAAAATATATAATATTTTTAAAAGATGTTCAATATAAGTTTTTAAAAAGTTGATTGTATACTAAAAATTTGTTCACCGCACATTAAGAAAAGTTGATTGCATATTTGAAAAAGGTTCAGTACATACTAAAAAATGGTCGATATACATTACAAAAATGTTCATTACGTCCTAGCTACCAAGTATCACCAGCCACATGCCATGGTTAATGCTGCAAAGAAATTCAGCTAGCTACAGAGCACTAAATGACATGGCCCGCGATCTGATACCCTAGGCAATGTTTCCCAATTTATTTGCCTGTTTCTGACTCGGAGAAATGGATGGTGAGATTATCAAGACCAGAGTGCGCCGTGTCCCCTCTCTAGATAGGATTTCTATAGTATGTGTAAAATGGCTTGGACAAGCATCAAAAGTCATGTCTAACTAACAGCAAGCGAAGGTTATCATATGTAGTGTTGGTATAACCATATAACAGCAGCTAGTGCAGACTCCTCCTACCTGGAAGCACCATTGTACCGGAGAATGTGCACCACGGTGAACTATGCATCGTTGCAGTAGTATCTATTTCACGAATTTTCTTCTCTTCCCATGGGTTGGTCCAAACCATGGGCGGGGGTGGCAGCATCAGTCAGTCACGCGCACAACATCTGTGTGGACAATTTCGTGAAGAGGTCATCGATCCAGGTTGTGGTGGAATCTGCCCTCCACCACGACACCATCTGCTCCAAGTATGGGGCTAACTTGTGATTCCTGACACAGCTGCGAGACTACCATTGCTTATACGGCAATTAGCATTGTCATCACTTGAATGTTTAATCTACATGTCAAGCCTTAGTCACCCAACCATCAGGGTTAAGGAGCTCCTTCCTCTGAACATGCCCTTGGTACCCAACAACTTTGTTGCACGATACTTCCTGTATTATTCGGTACGCACAACAAAAAAATAGTGTTTGTGTTAACATCAAATAGTAGATCGATATTCAGAATAAAATAGTTTAGTCAATTCTTCAAAATGCAACAAAGTATAGTAGTAGGTAAACAAAGGTGGGTGAAACTTTTGCACTGCCTTGGTACTGTCCTTTTTATGGCATTCAGAATTTTGTTCTTCAAACACATATGATGAATAAGCCATACACTACTAGATCTCTGACCACATGCATTTTCTTTTGCTATTAAGGGAAGAATACAACGGTGACCAAGGAGTTGATCGGTGTGGTGTCACAGTAGCTAAGTCTCTAGACGGTTCACGATGAGTATTGCATCACCGATCAAGAGGACCCTCTAGATAGTTCGAACTCTTCAACCGGGGCCTGGGGAAGCTAATGTTCAATTCTTTTGATTGCCTCCTGTGAGGAAAAAATAGTCAATGTAGTTGCCCAGCTAGTCATAGAGTTGTTGAACCACTTTAGCTATATGCGAGTCAACTGAATTTTATATTTGGATCAGCCGATTTTTTCTTCGTTGATTTCCCTTTCATATTCGTGCTACGTTTTTTCCTGGCGTGTGTTGTTTGTTGCCTGGGCTTGTTTATTTTATTGACCCACTCCTTATTTGGGTCAGTCGATTTCCTTCTGGGGCGAAGCCAATTAACTTGGTGATCCAGCCCTCTTCTCTCCCCCTTCTTTTTTTATGTTTTTAAATATTTTTGCTTCTATTTTTTTGTTTTGCTTTGTTAGTTGGTTTTATTTTTATTTTGTTGATATTTTTTGGGATGTTGGGCGAGTGTAATGTAATACTTTGCAATATGTCCGAAAATTACACTATTATATGATTATTATTTGCGTACTAAAAAAAGTGCAACTTAAGAGCGAAGTTGTATGCAAGTTTTGTAAAAAAAATCATTATATTTCTTTTTAAAATGGTAACAGTAATGCTACTAATTCATTGTTCGTTATTTTAAGTTTTTTTGTTATTATTTATTTATTATATCCTTTTTTGTTTCTTCTTAAAGGGTAATACTAATGACACTAATTTATTCTTCCTTAGAAAACCTCACTATTTTCAATTCGTTTTAGTTTTTATTTTATTTTCTTTCTTCTTAGGAGGTAATACAAATGTCAATAGTTCATTCTTTCTTAGAAAACTACATTATTTTGATTTTTTTCTAGTTTTTGTTCTTTTTTTTTCTTAAAGAGTAATACAGAAGCCACTAATCCATTCTTTCTTGAAAACTTTGGTATTTTGACATTTTTAGTTTCATTTTATTTCCTTTTTAATGATAGTACCAATGCCACATTCATTCTTCGGGAAACTTCCTTTTTTTTGAAAATTTAAAATATTACGCAACTTCTGTGTAAATTGTTTACAAAAAATTACGTATTTGATGTATAATTTTTCAGTTCATCTCCTCTTCAAGGAAAAGCAATGACACTAATTTTTTTTCATAGCAAACTTCATTATTTTAACTTTTATTTAATTTTCTTTCTTCTTTAAGGGTAATGCCAATACCACTAATTCATTCTTATTTGGGAACATATTTTTTCTCAAATTTCGCTATTTGTGCTTATTTTTGTACATTATAAAAAAGCACAAATTTTATGCAAATGCGTGCAATTTTTGCCATTTGTTTTACTTTTCTTTCTTCTTAAAGGTAATACCGATACATTCATTTTTCTGATTCGGAGAAATAGAGACACCATGGATTAAATACCAATGCAACTAATTCATTCTTTCTTTAGAAAACATCAATTTTTGCAAAGAAATGCACTATTAAATGTTTACTCTTGCATATTATAACAAAGCGTAGTTTATGTGTAAATTGTGTGCAAACTTTTTCATTATTTTGTTTAAGTTGTTTATATCATTATTTTCCTATTTAAAGGTAATATCAATGCAACAAATTCAGTCTTCCTTAAAAACTTGATTATTTTCATTTTATTTTAGTTTTTAATCATTTGTTTCTTTTGAAAGGGTTCTACCAATGCCCCGTATTTATTCTTCCTTAGTAAACTTCATTATTTTGATTTATTTAGTTTTTTATTTTCTTTCTTTTGAAAGGGTAATACCAATGACATTAATTAATTATTTAATAGAAAACTTCATTATTTTGATTTTGTTTTAGTTTTTATGTCATTTTCCTTTTATGAAAGGGTAGTACCAATTCCACTAATTCATTCATTCATAGAAAACTTTATTATTTTGATTTGGTTTAGCGGTTTTCTTTTCTTTCTTTTTTAAGGGTAATATCAATGCCACTAATACATTCCTGCTTAGAAAACTTCTTTTTGTGAAAATTTGACTATTATATGTGTATCATTGCATATTATAAAAATGCGCAATTTATGTGTAAATTATGTGCAAATTTGGTTATTATTTGTTTTCGGGCAATCGATTGGCCCAAAAAAAATTCGGTCTCTCGTGTTTTTGCCTATGTATGCAGCATGCATGTTCTCATGTAGTCTTATCAATCTATCTAGCAAATCTCAAATTTGATTTTGTTTTAGTTTTTATTTCATTTTTCTTTCTTTAAAGGGTAATAGAAACGGCGGTAATTCATTATTCTTATAAAAAATTAGTTTAATTTCATTTCCTTTCTTTTGGAAGGATACAACCAATGCCATTAATTCATTCCTTCTTAGAAAACTTCATTTTCATGAAAATTTCGCTACTATATGCTTATTATTGCTTATCATAAAAAAAAAAATTCTAAATTATGAGCAAAAAAATTTATTGTTTGGTTTCGGTTTTTTTCATGGTCTTTCTTCTTGAAGGGTAATATCAATGTCACTTTATTTTTCCGTAGAAAAATTTCTTATTGTTATTTTTTGTTTCTATTTCATTTTTGTCTTCTTCCTTGTGGGTAATAGCAATGCTGGTAATTAATTCCTTTTTATGAAGTTTCATCTTTGCAAAATTTACACTATTGTATGCTTATTCTTGCATATTTTAAAAGAGCACAATTTTTGTATATTGTGTGCCAAAAAATTCATTGTTTGTTTTAGATTTTGTTCTCATTTTGTTCTTCTTGAAGGGTAGTATCAATGCCAGTTCATTCTTTGTTAGAAAACTTTATTCTTTTGATTTTGTTTTCTTTTATTTCTTTCTTTGAAAAGTTCATAATTTGATTTTTTTTCCTTGTTTTAAAGGGTAATATCGGTGCCACTAATTGATTCTTACTTACGAAACTTTCTTATTTTGATTTTCCATAGTTTCTGTTTCATTTTATTTCTTTTTTAGGGGCAATAACAATGCCGCTAATTCATTCTTTGTTAGAAAACTTCATTATTTTTGTTTTTATTTTATGTTTTATTTAAGGGTAATGTCAATGCCAATAATGCATTCCTTCTTCTAAAACCTTCATTTTTGTGACAATTCTACTATTATATGCTTATTCCTGCATAATATTGAAAATCATAATTTTTTGTGTAAATTGTATACGATATTTGTCACTGTTTGTCTTCTTATCTTTGTTTATGTTTTCTCTTCTTAATGATAATACCAAAGTCACTAATCATTCTTCTTTAAAATATTCATTATTTTATTTTTGTTCTATTGTTTATTTCATTTTCTTTATTCTTAAAATGTTAAACTAATGCATTGTTAAATAACGTACTCCTAGCTACATACATGTGCATGCGCCGATGTACAGTGACACGGACAGTGCATGCATGCGAAATGCAATGCATGGGTCGTAATGGCGGATGCATACATGTGCACGTTGTTCTGTATCTACCGCTCAATACATTAGTTTGTTCTACTATACTACCTCCCTCCGTCCCATAATATAAGAGCGTTTTTTACACTAGTGTGTAAAAAACGCTCTTATATTATGGGACGGAGGGAGTAGTTTACTCCTATCTACTCCCTCTGTTCGGAATTACTTGTCGTAGAAATGGATGTATCTAGACGTATTTTAGTTCTAGATACATCCAATTCCGAGACAAGTAATTCCGAACGGAGGGAGTAGCTAGCTAAGTGAAGCAACTAGCAGAGCCTATGTGACGTATATCCCTTTGCGAGGAAAAAGTGACTGACCCAAATTAGAATTCAGTCGATTGACACCTAGCCGGTGCATTGTTGAACACAGCACAAGAAGACGGTGTTCATCGTATTCCCTCCGTGTTTATTTAGTCCACATATTAGTTTTGGTCAAAGTCAAGCTTTGTAAACTTTGACAAAGTTTATAAAAAAAACTATGAACGTATGCAATAACAAATCAATACCATTAGATTTATTATTGAATGTACCTTCACATCATGTACATTTATTATGGTAAATTTTTATATTATTTTCTATAAACTTGGTCAAACTTTACGAAGTTTGACTTCAGTCAATTCTAATATGCAGAGTAAATAAAAACGAAGGGAGTACATGGTTGTATCTCGCGAGATGTAATACAGAACAAATTCTATTTTGGACGTTGGTTGGAAGTGTTGCATTTTCTTTTGACGATGCTGACGAGAGTGTTGTTTTTCTATCATGTATGTATGGACTATGGTAATATCGAGTATCGACAGCAATTAGACATTTGTATCCGAGTGCTCGTAGCCGTACGTGCTATTGGGCCAGGCCTGATTGATGGTAGGTTTTGGAAGCCTTGCCAGCCAAACCGGAAAGGAGTTCTTTTTTTTTTAGGATCACCGGAAAGGAGTTCTGACTTCTGACTCTATGCAACACGTTCGCCGCCGTAGCCGTCAAATACTCAAATCCTAGAGGAAGCCGACACAGAAAGACTCGGGCCATGGATCTCCCGGATGAGCTGCTCGCTGACATCCTCCACCGCCTCCCGCCGCGGGGAATCGCGGCGTGCCGGGCCGTCTGCAAGGGGTGGCGCGATGCCGTTGATGCTGCAGGGTTGCTGCTGGCCGTGGCGCCCCTCCTGCCGCGTCCCATGCGTGGCATCTTCGTCAACTTCTCCAGCATCCGCCACGACCGCCCCTACCTCTTCTCCCGCGGGCCGACGGTGAACCCCAGCGTCGCCCTCGACGCCTGCGCGCTCGACTTCATGCACCACCTGTGCCGCGGCTACCAAAGGGAGACCATCCTCGACCACCGCAACGGCCTCCTACTCTACATGAACGGTCTAAAGATATACGTGTGCAACCCCGCGACATGCCGGTGGGCGGAGCTTCCGCCGATGCCCTCTCGTTGGTCCAGCGCCGCGTACCTCGTCTTTGATCCCGTCGTGTCTCTGCACTACGACGTGTTCATCTTCCGAAATACGGGCAAGGGTAACACCCCACCATCTACATACATGATACCAGTGTACTCGTCGAAAACCGACCAGTGGGAGGAGTGGCCTTTTATCCGGGAAGGAGATGCTACTGCGATCACCATGGTGTCGGGTCAACTAGGAGATCCGAAGCGCCGTGGTGCCGTGTGCTGGCGTGGAGCACTCTACCTTCATTGTTGCAGCGGTCTTCTCACAAAGTAAATCGATCAGTAGCACAATTAGTTCATGACTATTTTTATCCCTCCATACACATTGTTCATAAACAATTTTTCATAATATGCTTAGGCTTTCATTGGACAAGAAGACTTATCTAGTCATCAAAATCCCAGAAATAACGATGATGCCTACTAGTCATGGGTACTCTATGGATAGCAGCAAGCCTAGAGTATATCTCGAGAAATCCGAAGAGGGAGTCTACTACACCACTATTTATCAGTGTCAATTCCAAGTATGGGTACTGCTCGAAGCATCATCTCCAATGCCCGAGTGGGTGTTAAAGCATTGGCCCGCTTCCCATCACATACTTACATATAGCTAAATTGGACAAAAAAATGTGCTGGCTGGGGGAGGGGGGCATTGGCCCCCTTCCCATCACGAACTATATTTTTTTAATACATGTTTAGGACATCCCAAAGTAGTGGAGCGCTACTTGAAGGATGTTAACATGAAATTTAATGGTCCGGCACGCCGCGACGCCCCGTGGGGCGTTCTTCCTGGCCATACTAGAGTGTTTTGCTGCGCCGATTCACCTCGGCGGCTCTTTCCGCAACGTGGCCGGGAAATGCGTCGCCGGAAGCCTAGGAGCTGCACTGGGAGGCGGCCCAGTGCTCCTCGTCGCGTGGCTCTTCCCCGGCGACCCGGTTCTCATTGCCGGGATGGCTCTTGGCCTCATGTCCATCCCGCCACTCCTCAGCTCGCACCCGCACCGCCTCGTCCGCACGGTTGCGTCCGCACTGTGCTGCAGATGCGTGCTGAGAGTGGCACTGTGGTGTCAGGGCGCGGTGCTATCGGAGCAAGACGGCACACTTTAACAAGTGCCGCCGGGGCCGCCTCCACTCCTCCTCCCGCGGCCATTCGTTCTCCCATCCTCCTCTCCGCGGCAAATCCTGTCAAATCCGCAGGAGCTCACTTCGATCCAAGGTAATTAATTGTCTGGTTCTTATCTGAGTAAATTTTTGTAGTTCCTCAAATGATGCTACTGCTTGCAAAGAAATGGTATGCACACCCATTTTCTTTTCGTTTTCTGGAGGTTGAAATATACTGCAATTTCGTGGTCTTTCTCAACCTTGGGGTTTTCCTTTACTTTGGTTTATTTATTTTTGTTTAGGCATCTTCTTGCAAACAAAATCGTCTATTTGCTTTGTTTCGTTTTTCAATTCCCGGGGATAGGTTGAATGGTTCAATGTAAAGGTCCTTCATCACTTCCCTCTCTTCCCTATCCATGAATCTTTGTGCTCTCTCTACAGTACATATCTTCCCTCTTTCCCTAGCAAGCAAAATGCTCTCTCTAGTCTGTGATGTGACCAATTGGGCATCACACCTCTCACTACCTATCTGACGATGCAATTTTTGGGGTTGACAAATCATAGGATTCAGGAATATCTTCTTTTCTGACCACAGTGTCAGCATCATTGTTAATTCCTGTTTACAACATTACTGCCTGTAATTTTGCGCAGAAAGTATAGTTTTGATTTCTAGTTCCATACAATTTCTCCTGTTCAAGGATAGAAAATATTACTCCGTTAGAGCTAACTAGAGAGTAAATCTTATTCATCATGCACAGCATCACTTTTGTGATCACAGTATCAGTATCATTATCAGTAAATCATATTTACAAAGTTACTACTCCTGCCTAAATATGGACACAAAATATATTCTTGATTCACACAAGATCTCACAGTCAAGGACAAAATGTATAACTCTGTTTGGGGACAGCTAGGAGACTAGAGAGTAAATCTTCTTAAATCATACACAGCATTGCTTTTGTGATCCCAGTATCAGTATCATCATCGATTCCTATATACAAAGTATAACTCTGCTCCTAGTTATGTACACCTTCCTTTCATTAATATACAAGATCTCCTAGTGAATGATAACATGTACTCCCTCCGTCCAGAAATACTTGTCCAAGGAATGGATGTATGTAGGTGTATTTTAGTTCTAGATACATCCATTTGTATCCATTTTTCCGACAAGTATTTCCGGACGGAGGGAGTATATAGCAGCTAGAGAGTAAATGTTCTTCATAGCTGAACCATTTCTTTTGTGACAGTTTGTTTGGTCATCCTGGAATCAAATTTTGTTTCCTGTCTTGGTACTACTAATACTACTTACTAATCATTGTTGTCCTTTTGATCTTGCTCAGGATGGACCTGCATGATGGAGAGACTGCTGCTGATCATTGCTGCTGATGAGTTGCGTGGAACCCCGTTGAAGATTTTTAGAATCCCCAAAAACCTAACAGAATAAAAGATACGGGGCTTTTAAGATCTAGAGGGGGAAAAATAGAAAAAATTCAAACTTAGTAATGGCGCACCATTTGCTAGGTGCGCCACTAGTAACAAAAAAAAATTGGTTTCGAATTCTTTTTTTGGAAAAAATGTTCAAAATATGATACGTAATATGACCGGGAAGTTTGAAATATTTTTTCAAAATTTCATCACACTCATGAACATGAACAAAGTCCTAGACATCAACAAGGTTTAATAGGATTGATATGATACATATATCAACAAGTGCCTGTTAAGTGAGCTGGTGCTGGGGTTGGATAGAACTGAGAAGTTAAGCGTGCTCGGGCTGGAGTAGTGTGAGGATGGGTGATTTTGACCATGGAGTGCGATTTGACTTGAGATTAAGCATATTGACCCAAGATTAAGAAAAAATTTCTAAAAAAAATTGAAAAAAAAATTTCTAAAATTTTTTGTAATGGCGCACCACTAAGTCAGATAGTAATGGCGCACTATGTGGTGCGCCACTATTATCTGAGATACTAATGGCGCACTAGAGGTGCGCCACCATTAATAGCAAAAACTGGTGCGCCACTAACAGCTTTTTTTCTAGTAGTGGTACTATATGGATAGTAGCAAGCCTAGAGTATATCTCGGGAAATCCGAAGAGGGAGTCTACTACACCACTATTTATCAGTGTCAAATCCAAGTATGGGTACTGCTCGAAGCATCATGTCCAATGCCCGAGTGGGTGTTAAAGCATCACTCCAACCTTGTGCCTTGTATTCAACGACACTACCATAGACAGTACTATGAAGGAGAAAAGGCCAACAAGCCATGCATCAGAGGAGATTGCGAATGGGAATTTATTGGTGGCAGCGTCCATGATTCAGAAGAGCAAGAAGGTAAAGCAAGGGAAGGTCAAAGATATTATTATATCTACACACACATAGACTTGTTGGGGTACCATCCATTCAAAGATATTGCCGTTTTGGGTATCAACAGTTGTGATGGATTTGCTTACTATTTGGATACTTGTGAGCTGCGGTACTTGGGATCAATAATGTCTCCAACAAGATGTCGTCGTTCTCAAGAGGCAACCATACAAGAATCGTTCATTTACACTCCATGCAAACATGACCTTCTTCCTAACCATGAAGAGTCAGCTGAGGAGTTATTTGAAGAGTCATTTATCAACATGTATTATCTAAATGATGCTTTGGACGGATGATCTGCTTCAGTCTGGTGATGATCCATGAGATATATGTACTAATAAAGTACTAAAGCAGCGTCAATTAATATGGATCGGCGGGAGGACTTGTTTTCCTCTCTATTTGGGATTGTCATGTGTAAATAAAAAAATATTGTTGCTCTATAATAATCTTTGCTTCTTCAAATAGTAATGTCGCCTACTCTGTTATCTTAAATATAAGCTAGACTATTAATTAGTCTACTACTTGATTCCAATGTTAATTTCAGTCTCCACTAAAAAATGTTAATTTCAGTCTAATTTATAGATAATACCACATGGGTTTTATGGTTAAAAAAGAGGATGCAAATGCATGGCCTAGCTTCCTCATCTCTCCGGCATTAAACAGACATGACTAGTAAATGATACAGATGATGCGTCGTTCAATGCTGGCTCCAGTGACCGGTTGTGTGCTCTCTAAACTGGCATGAATGAGGCGTGTGGAGTAGAAGTGCGGTCACGCGGGCGAGGGCGTTGGCAAGGGAGGTGTTTTTGGGTGGGACCCAGGTGTCAGATGCGTACCTGGCAACGGTACAGACAACCACAAAACCTCCCTCTGGTTTGCGTCCGGTTTTCAAAAAAAACATTCGGACGTGTCTGTTGATAAGTAGAGATCCACGTTGGAGTTGGATGACAAACTAGGTCAGGACATCTCAGTGTGAGGATGTTCTAAGAGCATCTCTAGCAAATCTCATATAAGTGGTCAAACCCGTAAAATAACCGCTTTTTACAGTTTCAGTCGAAAAAACGGACCCGAACAGACCCCTTAAAATTGTCCGACCTTAAAAGTTTTTACAGGGTCCTATGAACACAAACCCGAGACCCTCAAATCTTCAGTTTTGAAGGCAATTTTGCCAGGGCCCTGAATAGCGGTCAACGTTGGCAGTTGAGGAATCTCAGCTCCCGCCAACGCCTTGAAGCTCGCCGCCTGCAGTGACCGCACCGCCGCCGCTCGGCCGCCGCGCCCGCGGCCCGTCCGCCCCGGCCGCGCTAGCTAGCTGAATCGATGCGAGCAAGCTAGCTAGCTACGACGAACCGAACTGAGGAGTCCGGCCGCGCGCGCCCGGCCGCCGCCCGCGCGTCGTGGGTGTCCCGTGTCTCCCTTGTCCGTTTGTCCGCCGGCCTCTGTTCTGGCTGTGTCTTCCTCGTCCGCACGTCGGTCAGCGGTCGATTTCAAACTGCCATGCGGAAGAGGAAGAGGTATATTTAGAGAATATTCTTTTTTACAGGTTGATTATATGAGGTCTGTTTGGCCGCCGCCCACGCTAGCCCGTGAAACCGGTTTTCCGTGAATTGTAAAAGTGATATAAGGGTCCGCGATACGAGGGGTCTACTAGAGATGCTCTAAAGTTCTGCGTCAAGATGCCCAAACTAAAACCAAATATAGTGGAGGAAGAACTTTGTGCACGCGACCGCTGGCGGGTCCCGCAAGCACAGCGCATTTGTCCTGCAGCGGGAAGATGATTGCGGTGATTTCTCATTGCAAATGGCCTGTTGTGGGCGCAGATCTCAAGTGTATTGAAGGGGAGAGGTAGCGTGGGCACCCTACGATGTTCCTTCTCTCGCTGCAGCATGCATTTTGGCCCACCGTCGTGTACACCCCGCTGACCACGGTCCGAGCAGCGCCAACTACAGAGGAGCTGGTCAATCAAATACGGGAGATGGACATCATCTCGAAGAGCTGATGATATACTGATATCTTGCAGACAGAGCAACCGGTAGAATAATTGGTAGACAATAATAAAGGATTATTGCCTCACCAAACCGAGAGATTTGTCTAGTGCATGGCAGGGACATTTCACAGCCTAATCCGACCAAAGGGAGGCCATAAAATAGTGGAGATGGGCAGCACTACGAGCTGGAAAAGTCATGTGGGCTGGCGCTGGCAGGGAAATGGTAGGGCAGTGCCACACTGCCGCACCACACTACACATGGATGGAGTGCACAAGTCACCACACTAATCACCAACACCATTTGCCAACAATAATCTACCGATGCTGCAGATTTATGGTTTTTTAGGCCAAGTTTTGCATTTTTGGAGTCCATGAGTTGAAGCATGGGCTATGAACTGCAAAATAGGACATCTGAACTCAGGTGCGCTCCTACCCGTATTAATGGATTATGTTCATGCCAACGCTGTTCAGTTCAGACTTTGAAATGAATGTTGCGTGTGATCTTTCCGCCAAACATCAAATGGAAAAAAAATTGTTTTTTCTGTTTATTCATCAATAGAGTGTTCTATCTGATTAGGCGCCTGAATCGGTTGACACTGATTTGCAATAAGACCCATTATGTTAACCAAGTATTCAACTCATTTAAAATGCATTGGCGCAATGTTATCACATCTTTGTAGCACAGCGAAAAAATAGGACATTATTGTTGGATTTTATTCACACCAACGACGTTCAGTTCAGAATATGTAAGGAATGTTACGTGTGATCTTTCTCCTAAACATGTGAGGGAAAATGTTTTTTTTCTTATTCATCAAGAGAGTGTTTTATTCGATTAGGCACCTGAATCGGCTGTCTGTCAGGCTACTAGGCTACTGTTTTTCTGTTCTCTCGAATCTGTGAAGTAGGACATTGGTTTGCAATAAGACCCATTATGATAAGCGAGTATCAACTCATTTAAAATGCATTGGCGCAGTGTTACACGAGCTACTCTATTGAACAACATATAGATTAATTTTGTCTGCTAGAATAAGAAAAGGTGGTTATGAATTTATCGCATCCTTCGTAGCATAAAGATTTTTTTCCCCTTTTACGTAATAACTTCCTGTTGAAAGAGAGCTTTTATTCTTCTTTTCTTGCGAAAAAAAGACTCAGGTCTATTCTAAAAGTTCATCAGAAATATGATAGCACCAAATCATAATAAAAATTACACCAAGATCCATGCACCACTGAACGACCACTGCCGCCGCCAAATCGATCCGCCGATATGCGCTGTCATCACTCTCATGCGGTCATGCCGGAGGTAGACTGACGTTGTTGATGACAGCCACGAAATGGTAGAGTGGTGCCCCGCCGCACCACAGACCACACTACACATGGAAGCACTTTTTTTTGCGATGTACACATGGAAGCACTTTGAGTTCACAAGTCATCATACTAATCGCCGACACCACCTGTAAACAATAAACTACCGATGTTGGAGATTAAAGGCTAATTTTTTTTCGGGGGGGAAAGCCTATGTTAAAGGCTTTGGAGGCTAAGTTTTGCACTTTTGGAGTCTATGAGTTGAAGCCTGGAGTGTCAACTGCAAAAAGGCCGTCTAAACTCTATGTCCATACCAACGCCGTTTAGTTCATAATACGAAAGAATCCGTTTCAAAAAAAAATATGAAAGGAATATGGCGTTTTTCCTTTCCACTAAACATGTGGAAAAAACACTTTTTTTATTCAGCAAGAGAGGGTTCTATTTCTATCTGATTAGCGACCAAATCAACTGCCGGTGAGGCGCTGTTCTCCTATTCTCTCGCATCTATGAGGTAAAAAAAATCTATGACGTAAGACATTAATTTTCCAGCCTTTAAAAATCATTTATGATGTAAGATGTTCATTTCATAATATGAAAGAAACCGTTTCAATAAAATATATTTAAGGAATATGATATGTGATGTTTCCACCAAACATCTGTGGAAGAAAACATGTTTTTCTTATTCAAAAAGTGCGGTTATATCTAATTGGGGACCTGAATCAGACCAAATCGACTGCTTGTGAGGCTACTGTTCTCCTATTCTCTTGCATCTATGAAGTAAAAATTATCTATGACACAAGACGTTAATTTTGCAGCAAAATCAATTATGTATGTTGCATAATAAGCTCCTTTCAAAAGCATTGGAATATTACGCTTGCCACTCGTTATAGAAATTGAATTAATAAATGGAAAGAACCGGGTATTCTTTCATGAGCAAATGTGTATGAATATGGATGGAGGAAGGAAATAATTAGTTTTGATTTTAATTTTGAGTACCAAAAATGCATTTTTGCCTTTAATTTTCAGGGGAGGAAGAACGGAAGGGGTCAGAGTTGGTACCGAGAAGAAGATTCTTTTGACTTCACACAGCCTACTTGTGCTAATTTTTCGAGGTTCTGAGAAAATTAAGCATAAACTTTACCAAAAGGAAAGATCGAAGAGGGAAACACCAACCAACTATGTCACCAAGATAGCAACGATATGTGCCGGTCACTCCCGTCAAGTAGAAAAAAAAAAGATGTGTGCCGGTCAGTATGAGCATGCTGAAACTTCTCGCGTGCATGAGCACACAGTTTCGAAACTGAAGCTTCACGTATGAACTCTACTCTAATTCTCAACTCTAATTAAATTGACAGCACCAGGTCTGAACTGAAAAAAAAACTCGGTCCAAATCAAGAGAAACAAATCCAATCCAATCTTCCTCTTTGATCCAATGTTTGCAGCTGACCGTCTGGATAGAAGTCATTTTCTGATCAAGAGAGATAGAGACGAATCATAGTTGGCCATTTGTTTGGTATTTTTAGCACCAAGAGAGTACGCGATGCGCTTCCTTTTCTATGCCATCTGGTGGGTCTGAATGATGCAGCTAAATATACAAAGAGTTACACGCAATTACACACTGACTAGGATTCTTTCTATCTACTACTAACCAATCATAAACTTGCCCCCTCCCCTCTGATTTTCAGGGGGTGGGCCGCCTCCCCACCTATTAACCAATTAAATTAATCCTTTTTGTAAAACCTTGTAAATCGTTTGTAAGTGTAGCATTACTCGCACCGATGATGATGATGCCCACGTATTGCTGGCTAAACCCCTCGATAAAATATCCAATCCACTTGATTGCTCGGCTGGTTTATGTCTCCGTCTCTTAAGTGATTGATTGATAGAGACCAGACTTCAATTCAAACACTAAAGTACTACTGTTATTGATTCTTTTCCTGACATAAAACAACTCCTCTTTGATAGAGATTAGGGATAACTCTAACCAAGTCAGATACAGTACATTGTCAAGACATCCAATCCAATGTACTCCTACTACCAATCTTTTAGAACTATTGTCAAATGTGTTCTTGCATCTTGCAAGAAGCAAGATCAAATTGCTACAAAGAATTCCCTTGTTACGGAATTAAGCCAGGAATGAATTGCCCCTAAATTATGTGCAAGAACAATCAAATCACCCCAAATCTCCTTGCATAATTAGTGACCTCGTAGGGAGTAAAGTTACCATCGTCACCCAGTGGCGTCCTGCTGCGCCCGGTGCGACGACCGCGGGAACGGCCGCCGGAGTTGGGGCGACGGCGAGAACTCCACGGGCGCCGGCGGCAGCTCCATCTCGCCGGCGAGGATCTTGACAATGTCCGTGCTGTCCGGCCGGTGCTCCGGCTGCCGCTGCAGGCACATGAGCGCGAGCTGCGCGCAGAGCGTGGCCTGGCCCCTGTCGTAGGCGCCCTCCAGCCGCTCGTCCATGAGCTCCAGCACGTTGCCGGCGCGCGCGAGCTGCCGGCACCAGCTCACCAGGTTGGCCTTCTCCAGCTTCATCGGCGACGAGAGGATGTGGAGCGGCCGCCGGCCCGACAGGATGACCAGCACCAGCACGCCGAAGCTGTACACGTCAGCCTTCTCCAACGGGTCGCCCTCCGGCGCCACGTAGCACACCGTGCCGCGCATGCTCGTCGTCGTGCTCAGATCCCGGCTGAACAGGTCGCCGCTGTGGTGCACGTCGCCGCTGCCCGCGGACTGGCCGCGCCGCCGGCTCCTCTTCCGGCTCCTCCGGAAGCTCATGTCCTCCAGGGCGCTCCGTTTGGCGTTGCCGTCCCCGTTGACATTGCTGGTGTTCACGCTGCTCGACCGCAGCCACGGCTTGCCGGCGCCGCCCTTGCGCTGCTTGACGACGGTGCCGCCGGCTTTCTTGCTCATCTCCTCGAAGAACTCTTCCTTCCACCACTCCCGCATCTGGGTCGCCTCCTTCTTGTCGCCTGCGGCTCCTTTGCTGGCGCTGCTGTCGGCATTACCCGCGTTCTTATTGTCCTCGTCGGCGACGGAGGGTGAGTTCTTGAGGTCGCCGTCGTCGGCCCAATCCGGGTTCCTCTCCGGGCAGATTTGGCTGCCGATCCACTCGGCCACGTAGTCCCGTGGGTCGAGCTCGCCGCTGTCATCCTGCTTCACCTTCATCCACCACTCATTTCCCGGCGCTCTAGCCGGCGGACCGGGGTCATCCTTGGCGGAGGCAGCGGTCGAGAGGTCCAGGTCGCATGCCTCGCCGAGTTCTTGGCTCATGAAGTCGTCCCCGCCGGCGACGGGTCCAGTGTCAACGACGGCGTCGGGAGTCTTGAAGCGCGCGAGGCCAAAGTCCGCGACCTTGGCGCGGAAGTCGGCGTCGAGGAGGACGTTGCTGGGCTTGAGGTCCCCGTGCACGACCGGCGGCTGGCACTCGGCGTGGAGGAACGCGAGCGCGCGCGCCACGTCGCGGACGACTCCTCGCCGCTGCGCCCAGTCGAGGCAGCGGCCGTCCCCGAAGAGCGCGGCCTGGAGGGACCCCTGCGGCAGGTACTCGAAGACGAGCAGCAGGGGCCGGCCGTCGGCGCCGGAGCCGGCGTACCCGAGGAGGGACACGAGGCGCGGGGAGTCGGGCGGGAGGGAGGCGAGCACGTGGAGCTCGTGCGGCGAGGAGCAGGTCTTGACGGCGGCGAGGGAGGCGTCGGGGAAGGTGGCGAGGTAGACGGGGGAGGCGGCGCCGCGGCCGAGGAGGCGGGACGGGTGGAAGCCACCGGTGGCGCGGCTCAGCGCGCGGCGGGAGTAGCGGCGCAGCGGGCGCGCGGGCGGGGAGAAGGGCAGCGTGGGGCGACGGCGCCGGCGGCGGAGGTGGAGCGCCAGGAGGAGCGTGAGGAGGAGGAGCAGGAGCAGCCCTGCCGTGGCGGCGGTGGCGGTGGCTGCGAGGAGGAGGTGGCGGTGGTTGCTGGCGGCGTGGAGGGGTGGGGGAGGGGGAGGGGGGGTGGGTGGTGGCTGGGCCTGGAGGTGGCGGGAGGAGGGCATGGCTGCGCTGTGCCGGCGCAAGCGGCGGCTTGTGTCGGGGCGGGGCGGGTCACGGGTGGTGCCGTCGTGCGACGTCTAGTAGGCAGACAGCCAGCCAGCGAGGGCCCGTGGTTGCTGGCTTGAATTGTCCGCCATTTTTCTATTTGCTCTGCTCCTTCCTCTCTCCTTCTTCTTCTTCCTCTTGGATGGGTGGACGGAGGGAGAATTTTCCACCATGCGCGGTGGGAAGGGCACGAGGCAGCACACAATCCAACATTCTCCATTGCTTTTGCTTTTGCTCTGCTTTTGAGACCGGTGTTGTATTCCGTTCCGGTCAACCCCAGTTTTGATACTCGTATCCTACTATGTACTCACTCTGTATCGAAATATAAGATGTTTTTCGACGCTATTATATATATTTTGATACAGTCATAAAGAGCAAGTATTTTGCAGATGATGATGCACACTCTGCTCCCCCCACGGAAGGTCCGTAATTCATCATCAGTGTGGTAGCGACTCTAACGCGTCAACCCCATTTCACCGGTTCATTTTGGGTCAAGACGGACACAAAAGTCAGCCCAACGCCTCCGATCCAAATAAGATCCAAATAAACGTGCCTTCACTTTTCATCCATTAGGTGACCCATTTCATGCCCAAATTTGGGCATCATTTGCGTCGAGGCGGGATACGAGGGGGGGGGGGGGGGGGGCAGTCCATGGCACAAAGGTCATTCTCTTCCTCCCATCAACAGCAAGCACCCGGCCGGCCCCACCCAATCGCCAGCATACCACCCTGCAGCACGCCACCTTCCAACGTCGCCGCCACCACCGCCTCGCTGCCGGGCCACCGCAACTTCCCCCAACGTCGCCGTCAGCACCACCTCACCCCGGCACCCCCGGCCAGCTCCTTTGACGACGAAGCCACGCTCGTCTGACGCTGCCAGTTCAGCTACCTGGTCCAAGGGAGGCGCGCGGCTCTTCGCCGGCCTGCTTCTTCGACGACGCCCGCACACTGTTTGACGGTTTGCCCGCAAGGTACAAATGGACTCCGCCGACGAGTTCTTTTTCCATAATTTCATTTGCGACTCGGATGATTCTTCACCCGACGACGAGGAGATGGTGACTGCTGTGTTGATCGTCCATAATCACCTTAGTAGGCAGCGGCCGTTGTTCCGGGGCTTGATCCCGAGGCACACTCCGACGTTGAATCGCAACGTCGCAGCGGCCATTTCAACGTCGGAGCGTACAGTTCACCTAATTTCATCATCAAATGCTTGATGGGGAAACTGACATTCAGCTGCAAAATGATTTGGTTGAACATACGTGGGTTCACGTTGGCAACCAATAAATCTGTCTTTTTAAAATTTTATTTGAGACAATTTAGTTTTATTTAACTTGTAAATTATGATATATTTATTTAGCTTGTGAAGTGTGACATATTTGTTTGGTTGTGAAACTATGTAAAATGTTTTGCATTTTGTCTGAATTATGTATGAAAAACACAGCATGCCGGCCGTGAGGGCTAAAATGAGTCCGCGTTGCGCGTTGGACGCAAGGTCAATCCAAACACAAAAGAGGACGGACAAGGAACGACCGGCTGACTTAAACGGACAAAAAGATCATACAAAGAGCGCATGGTCCGTGCTCTTACAATTGTACCCCAAGCTTCGCAAGAGGCGTGTGAGCTGCACCGTTGGCGGGTAAGGCCAACTCCACCGCACGACCCTAATTTTATAACCGTTTTGTCCGGA
Source organism: Triticum aestivum (assembly GCF_018294505.1). Taxonomy (NCBI): domain Eukaryota; kingdom Viridiplantae; phylum Streptophyta; class Magnoliopsida; order Poales; family Poaceae; genus Triticum; species Triticum aestivum. The sequence continues at coordinate 473,756,733 of NC_057796.1, forward strand.
TTTTGTCCGTATGGGATGGAAATAGGAAGAACAAACGCCGGACAGAGGCCGGACAAACTCACTGCAGCCAACGCTGCTACCCCAATTTCACCCTATTTCACCAGCTGTCCGTCCTCGTCATTTCTTCGAACAGGTAGCAGGCATAGAGAACTTGACGCCGCCGCGGCCGCTCGTGCTCGTGCTCATGCACGCCGCCGCGGACAGGGGCCGCGTCGCTGAGCGCTTCACGGCCACGACGCTGCCGTACGCCGTGCCGCAGCCGCCCTTGCCGAGCATCTCCGCGGACGCGCGCAGCAGCTCCTCCAGCTCGAACGCGGTGGCCGTGAAGCAGCTCCTCTCCGCGGACGCGCGCAGCAGCTCCTCCAGCTCGAATGCGGTGGCCGTGAAGCAGCTCCTCTCCGCGGACGCGCACAACAGCTCCTCCAGCTCGAACTCTCCCTTGCCGTGCCGCAGCCGCCCTTGCCGAGCATCTCCGCATGACGCCGGACAGGTCGTTGGACGAGAGGAGGCGGTACAGCCGGTAGAGCTTGCCCAGCGAGGGCGGGATGGCGCCAGAGAGCGCGTTGCGCGAGAGGAAGAGCAGCTTGAGCCCTTGGAGCGGCGAGAGGTCCGGGACGGCGCCGGAGAGCCGGTTCCCCTTGAGGCTGAGCATGCGGAGGCCGTCGAGCCGGGCCAGCGCCGGGAGCGCGTCGGCGCCGGACAGGCCGAGCGCGTCGGGCCAGGCCGTCGTGCCGCCGCAAGGGGACGGGCTGGCGGACGCGTTCCAGGTGGCCAGCGCGCCGGAGCGATCCGCGGCGAGCCGGAAGTCCGCAAGCGCGGCGATGTCGCCCTCCAGTGAGCCGGCATTGGCGCCGCAGGCAAGCAAGACGGCGAGCAGTCGCAACAGCAGCAAAAGAGAGAGTGACAGGTGGGGTCGAGGGCGGACACAAACGGACGACGAGGACGCGAAGACGTCCGCTTTGGCCCCAAACCGGGAGCAACTTTGGTCTGGAAATAGGGCAAAAGCGGACACAGACAGGACAAAACATCCGTATGCTCTCATGCGTTGGGTCATTCGGTTTATTCGTTTTACCCCAAACGGACACAAACGGACGATTTGGGGTCGATTTGGATCGTGCGGTGGAGTTAGCCTAAAAGACCAGAGTCTCGTCTGCACATCCAAATCATCCTTGAGGCCCATGGCAATGGCATATCTTGAGTACTCTTGTACTTCCTCCGTTTCTAAATATAAGTCTTTGTAAAGCTTTCATTATGAATCACATATGTATATAGATGCATTTTAAGTGTAGATTCATTCATTTTGCTCTATATGTAGTTCATCTAATGGAATCTCTACAAAGACTTATATTTAGAAACGGTGGGAGTAGATGCCATCTGCAAAAGCTGGGAGCCTGTCTATCTCGATGCATATTCTAATGGTCCCCAGCCCGTCTCTGCGAGATCCACATCCTGCATGGAGTTCGGCACCGAAAGCCTCAGACAAATGGTCAGTTCGTCCAGCTTTACAGGCCACCACGTTAAGCTTCAGCGTACCACGCGCCACCTGCCTTGCACATGGATCAAAAGCTTTAAACCACTAAACCTCCTAAGCGCGCCTTCAACGTGGATCATCAAAGCACCCACAAACGTTTGGATTGAGGCGCCCGAACACTATTAGCCACCCAATGACAATCATCAAACCAGGTTAAATCGGTCTGAACGTTTGAAATCCCACGGACCCATTCGCAATCAATGGAGCTCTAGAGGAGTCCGGACGTCCGCCATCGTCGGACTCCGACACTCCAGACCCGTCCCCGAAACCCTCTTCAGGCGGTTCTAGAGCATGTGTCAGAAGCCTACTCCGGCTATCCACATTCAAAATTTGACGCTCCAGAGGACGGGGCGTCGACCCGTTGGCTGGGCAGCTGAGGTTGCTGCCAGCCCACTCGAGTTCGAGTCCCGGCATAGACGCACGGTGCTCGCGGAGTTTCTCCTATAAAAAAAATGCCAACAAGGGTTAGCTTTTGGGTTGGTCTCATTTTTTTAGAATTTGACGCTCCATAAACTTAGATTTTAGAGCCATCGTGTTACATGTCAAATGGAGGCAACATATTGGATCAATTTTAGGGCCATGTAGGTGTTTATGTTGACTTCTTGTTGTGACCAGCAGTACTAATTGTTAGCATGGTCTTTAGAATGCCCTTTTTACGAGGATGCAGCACAAAAGAAATTCCCCCCTAAAGCAGTACTAGCAATTGTTGTCATGGTCTTTATAATGCTTCTTTCTACGAGGATGCACGACAAAATAAATTTTCAGCAACAATATTATAATTAGATTTTAGATATTCTCATGAAAGACCATTTCAGCATTACATTTGGTTGTTTATTTTTTCCTTAATCAAAATTTCCCCACAATGGCCACAACATGTATATAATGATAGAGATACATTCTGATAGTATTATGAGTTGTGGAGGATAAAGCTCATTACCTGATATCTTAGTTATATCGGCTAAATTGCAATGGGTCCAAATGAGGTGGCTTGAGTTACAAAATAATTGGAGATGAAGCAAGAAGACAACAAATCTACTATATCACTAAGCTCCCTAGAGTTGGAGGCCTCTCATTAAATTGAGGTCATCAATTTGAAATTGGCTCACTGATTTTGACCAAGTCAACAATCTCTCACTCAATTCTTTTAATTGAGAATGCTCTATAATTTTGGACCTCTCTTATTCAAATGAGAAATTCAATATTGAATTTGGTTCATGATTTTGACTTGGTCAACAATTTTCAAATCAATCTAAAGCAACAGGGCAATAAAACCATAACAATCCCGCGCACCCTCACCAATTAGAAAAAAGAAGCGCCAACATTTGATACTGTAGCATCAATATAGTACATGCAGTCATCGACGCAGAAAATTTCTCCACATAAATATAAGTTGATTAGCAGACAAACAAAATCACACCACGAAAAGAATCATCAAAACACCACATCATATGAATAAAAAAACACACACTCCATCATCGTCCTGGTTTATTGGCCCCCTACGCATTTTGTGCTAAATTTTGAATTTAGATTTAACTAACAGAATGTTAATGCATGTCACCAAAAATAGCATCATTGAAAACTATGTACAAATATGAATCCAAGGATATAATTTTTGGTCACATGCATTCATATTTCGTTAGTTAAATGTACGGTCAAATTTTACACAAAATACAAAGGGAACCAATAAAACAGGACGGAGGTAGTATTAATTTATGGAAAAGTCAAATTCTTTTAACTTCGACCAAGTTCAGAGCCAAAAATATCAACATCCACAATACTAAGTAAATGAAATATGATAATTCATTTCATGATGAATCTAAAAATCTGATTTGATATTATGGATATTGATATATTTCCACACAAATGTTGTTAAACTTAAAGAGGCTTGACATTTCAAAAAACTAATACACCATATATTTTGAAATAGATGGAGTAAAAAAAAATGAAAACCCAATGACATTAATGACGCAGCAAAGCGCGCCCAACTCTTCTAGTATATTAGGCAAACCTGAAGGTTTTCAAGAGAGCTAACACGTGTTCTCATAATCCAACTCTCTACCCAATAAGTATAGAATGTAGCTGCTTTCTCTTGTTGTCTGTCATCCCACATAATACACATAAATAGGGAGATTTCCTGATAATGAGTAGATGTATACTTTTAGGATTTTGGAAATGATTTCACCTGCATTGTCGATGGCAGTTGATGTTGCTACTGGTTCACGATGTGTTGTTTTGTGTGCACTTGCTATTGGTCGTTAAAAGATTGGCTATGCATGGCTTAGTTTTAGCCTTCGGCTCGCTTAACTTTGAACATAGTACAAGGAACACCAGAAGTAAAATATATATCTAGGTCCGTAGACCACCTAGCGACGACTATGACTAGCACTGGAGCGAGCCGAAGGTGCGGCGCCGTCTTCGCCCCTCCCTCACTAGAGCCGGGTGTTAGTGTCAAAACCGGCAGATCTTGGGTAGGGGGTCCCAAATTATGCGTCTAAGGATCGATGGTAACAAGCTTAAGGGACAATAGGGACACGATGTTTACCGAGGTCCGGGCCCTCTTAAAGGAGGTAAAATCCTACGTCCTGCTTGATTGTATTCGAAGAGTATAGGGGTTACAAGAGTTGATCTATCTCGAGATCGTAATGGCTAAACCCTAGCCATCTAGCCTATGATTATTCTGATAGCCTCTACAGACTAAACCCTTCGGTTTATATACACACCGAAGGGGCCTAGGGTTGTATAGAGTTGACTTGTAGAGGAAGGAAATATTACACCTGGACACCAAACTTGCCGTTCTACACACATAGGAGTCCTACCCGGACACAGGGGATAATCTTCTGCTTTGTCTTCACGGCCCATCAGTCCGGCCCATATCAAATAGTCCGAACACCCGAGGACCCCCTAGTCCAGGACTCCCTCAGTAGCCCCTGAACCAGTCTTCAATGACGAGGTGTTTTGCATGTGAATTGTCTTCTGCATTGCAACGTGGGTTCCTTCTTCCGAATACTTTAGGTTGACTTCCTACATAAAGGGATAGTGTCTGGCTCTGCATAATCAATACAACCCTTAGCCAAGAAGGTGGGGCATTCAAATAGGAACAATGTCTTTACTGACAACTTTTTTGGCGAAGCGTCACACTTGACCTTTCAACACTTCGAACCGTTTTCACGCTCCTCGCTTCGTGTTTCGAGACTTAGCCTCCATTGGCACGTCTTGTCAAAACAGAGATCGTGCCCAGCCCATTACAGAATTCTCATCAATATGGTTTGGGTAATCCAAGCACACCTTACGCACGATCTTGTTGGGAACAGGCGAGTTTTATTGCTGAAGAGGGGTGAAAACCCACAAGTATAGGGGATCACAACAATTTTCGAGGGTAGAGTATTCAACCCAAATTTATTGATTCGACACAAGGGGAGCCAAAGAATATTCTCAAGTATTAGCAGCTGAGTTGTTAATTCAACCACACCTGGATAACTTAGTATCTGCAGCAAAGTATTTAGTAGCAAAGTAATATGGAAGTAACGATAACGGTAGCAAAAGTAATATTTTTGGGTTTTGTAGTGATTGTAACAGTAGCAACGGAAAAGTAAATAAGCGAAGAACAATATGTGAAAAGCTCGTAGGCATTGGATCGGTGATGGAGAATTATGCCGGATGTGGTTCATCATGTAACAGTCATAACATAGGGTGACACAGAACTAGCTCCAATTCATCAATGTAATGTAGGCATGTATTCCGAATATAGTCATACGTGCTTATGGAAAAGAACTTGCATGGCATCTTTTGTCCTACCCTCCCGTGGCAGCGGGGTCCTAGCGGAGACTAAGGGATATTAAGGCCTCCTTTTAATAGAGTACCGGACCAAAGCATTAACACATAGTGAATACATGAACTCCTCAAACTACGGTCATCACCGGGAGTGGCCCCGATTATTGTCACTTCGGGGTTGCCGGATCATAACACATAGTAGGTGACTATAGACTTGCAAGATAGGATCAAGAACTCACATATATTCATGAAAACATAATAGGTTCAGATCTGAAATCATGGCACTCGGGCCCTAGTGACAAGCATTAAGCATAGCAAAGTCATAGCAACATCAATCTCAGAACATAGTGGATACTAGGGATCAAACCCTAACAAAACTAACTCGATTACATGATAGATCTCATCCAACCCATCACCGTCCAGCAAGCCTACGATGGAATTACTCACGCACGGCGGTGAGCATCATGAAATTGGTGATGGAGGATGGTTGATGATGACGACGACGACGGATTCCCCTCTCTGGAGCCCCGAACAGACTCCAGATCAGCCCCCCGAGAGGTTTTAGGGCTTGGCGGCGGCTCCGTATCGTAAAACGCGATGAATCCTTCTCTCTGATTTTTTTCTCCCCGAAAGTGAATATATGGAGTTGGAGTTGAGGTCGGTGGAGCGTCAGGGGGCCCACGAGGCAGGGGGGCGCACCCAGGGGGGCAGGCGCGCCCCCACCCTCGTGGACAGGGTGTGGGCCCCCTGACGTGGATTCTTCTTCCAGTATTTTTAATATTTTCCAAAAATATGTTCTGTGGAGTTTCAGGTCATTCCGAGAACTTTTGTTTCTGCACATAAATAACACCATGGAAAGTCTGCTGAAAACAGCGTCAGTCCGGGTTAGTTCCATTCAAATCATGCAAGTTAGAGTCCAAAACAAGGGCAAAAGTGTTTGGAAAAGTAGATACGACGGAGACGTATCAACTCCCCCAAGCTTAAACCCTTTCTTGTCCTCAAGCAATTCAGTTGATAAACTAAAAGTGATAAAGAAAAACTTTTACAAACTCTGTTTGCACTTGTTCTTGTAAATATGTAAAGCCAGCATTCAAGTTTTCAGCAAAGATTATGACTAAACACATTCACAATAACTCTTAGGTCTCATGTTTACTCATATCAATGGCATAATCAACTAGCGAGCAATAATAATAAATCTCGGATGACAACACTTTCTCAAAACAATCACAATATGATATAATAAGATGGTATCTCGCTAGCCCTTTCTGAGACCGCAAAACATAAATGCAGAGCACCTTTAAAGATCAAGGACTGACTAGACATTGTAATTCATGGTAAAAGAGATCCAGTCATAGTCATACCCAACATAGATTAATAGTAATGGATGCAAATGACAGCAGCGCTCTCCAGCTAGTGCTTTTAATAAGAGGGTGATGACTCAACATAAAAGTAAATAGATAGGCCCTTCGCAGAGGGAAGCAGGGATTTGTAGAGGTGCCAGAGCTCGGTTTTAAAGCAGAGATCAATAATATTTTGAGCGGCATACTTTCATTGTCAACATAACAACCAAGAGATGGCGATATCTTCCATGCTACACACATTATAGGCAGTTCCCAAACAGAATGGTAAAGTTTATACTCCCCCTCCACCAACAAGCATCAATCCATGGCTTGCTCGAAACAACGAGTGCCTCCAACTAGCAACAGCCCCGGGGGAGTTTTGTTTGCAATTATTTTGATTTGATTTGCATAAAGCATGGGACTGGGCATCCCGGTAACCAGCCATTTTCTCGTGAGTGAGGAGCGGAGTCCACTCCTCTTGAGAATAACCCGCCTAGCATGGAAGATATGGACAACCCTAGTTGATACATGAGCTATTCGAGCATACAAAACAGAATTTCATTTGAAGGTTTAGAGTTTGGCACATACAAATTTACTTGGAACGGTAGGTAGATACCGCATATAGGAAGATATAGTGGACTCATATGGAATAACTTTGGGGTTTAAGGGATTGGATGCACAAGCAGTATTCCCGCTTAGTACAAGTGAAGGCTAGCAAAAGACTGGGAAGCGACCAACTAGAGAGCGACAACAGTCATGAACATGCATTAAAATTAATGAACATTGAGTGCAAACATGAGTAGGATATAATCCACCATGAACATAAATATCGTGAAGGCTATGTTGATGTGTTTCAACTACATGTGTGAACATGTGCCAAGTCGAGTCACTTAAATCATTCAAAGGAGGATACCACCCCACTACACCACATCACAACCATTTTAATAGCATGTTGGCACGCAAGGTAAACCATTATAACTCATAGCTAATCAAGCATGGCATAAGAAACTATGATCTCTAATTGTCATTGCAAACATGTTTATTCATAATAGGCTGAATCAGGAATGATGAACTAATCATATTTACAAAAACAAGAGAGGTCGAGTTCATACCAGCTTCCCTCATCTCAATCAGTCCATCATATATCGTCATAATTGCCTTTTACTTGCACGACCGAACGATGTGAAAATAATAAGAGTGCACGCATTGGACTAAGCTGGAATCTGCGAGCATTCAATAAACCAGAAAAGACAAGGCAATATGGGCCCTTGGTTAAATCAACAACAATGCATATAAGAGCCACTTCAACAATTTAATCATGGTCTTCTCCAATCGACCCCCAAAGAAAAGAAAAGAAATAAAACTATTTACACGGGAAAGCTCCCAACAAGCAAAAGAAGAATGGGAATTTTTTTGGGTTTTCTTTTTAATTATTACTACTACAGCAAGAAAGTAAACTAGCTAAAAGCTACTACTAATTTTTTTGGTTTTTTCTTAAGGTTTTTCAAACACACAAGAAGAAAGCAGGAAAAATAAAATAAACTAGCATGGATATTACAATGAAGAAGTATGAGCACCGACATCTAGCAATGAGTGTGTGTGAACATAAATATAATGTCGGTGAGAAATACGTACTCCCCCAAAGCTTAGGCTTTTGGCCTAAGTTGGTTTATTGCCACGGATGGCCTGGCGGATATCCATAGTTGTAGCCGGGGTCGTACTGAGATGAAGAAGACTCTGATTGCCACTGGTTGGCAATCATCTCCGGATCCCACTGGTAATTAGACTGCCGTGGAGGTTCAAATTGTGGTCCCGGCTCCGTGACTGATGTAGGGTTCCGGTAGGCGTGAATGGCCGCCAGTGGAACGAGATACGGACCCGCAGATAAATCAAACAAGGAAGGAGCAGGCAAGGTAATAGTCTCAGGGTGATGTTTATCAAAGAAAAATTTGTATTTAAGCGCCCCTTCCCTATTCTTAACAATAAAGTCATGCGCTACCATACTCTTATAATCTAAATAAACAATGGGCAGCAATTTTTCTTCTTTTTCATAGTGCCTAATGGGTAAGTTAAAATGTGCTGCTAGGCGTGAAGCATAGATACCTCCAAAGATGGGACCCTTTGTTCGGTTCAGACTTAACCGTTTGGCAACAATACCGCCCATACTAACAGTATTATCACAGAATAAACCATGGAACAAAATGATAATATCAGGAACACTAAGGTTTCCACAGTTTCCGCGACCAATTAAGTAACGACTAGCAAATATGGCAAGTAGCGTAAAACAGGAAAATGTATGCTAGTGGTTCTTGCATCGGAAACCTTCCTGGTTTCCCCCACAGTAATAGTGTCAATAAACCCGTCCACATCTTTACGATGTGGTTCATCTAAACTACCCTCGAAAGGTATTTTGCAAACCTTGCAAAATTCATCTAGTGACATCTTCTTAACCACATTATATAAATGAAACTCTACTGAAGGAGGTGATTCCTTAGGATAATAGTAGAAGTTTTGCACAAAAGTATTGGTGAGTAAGAGATACTGTTCGCGTTGGTCGCAGAGGAAGTCGGTGAGGCCTGCATTCTCGGGCAATTCATAAAAATCATCATAAATCCCGGCTGCTCTCAAGAAATCATTGGAAGGCCATTCACACGGCCGGACCTCCGCGGTGCGAGGCAAATTATATTTGGGCCTCCGTGCTTCTTCACTTTGCTTTTCCTTCGAGCTTCGGCTCGATGAGCCCCTCAAAAATCTCTTCATTATTTTCTGAAAAATTCTGAAATTTTTAGTAACTTCAAATAAAAGTGAACCAAGCTCAACAAAATTGATAGCAACTGCTCCTACAAGTGCCTAGAGCCTATATCATGCATTAGAACTACTTGGAACCATATAAATTTGACATGCAAGCTCAAGAACATGGTCACCTAAGCAGCACAAATTTGCAATGAATAGAGCACTAGAACAAAAACTAATTGGACCAATGGAGGAGTCACATACCAAGGAACAATCACCCAAAGTAGTTTTGTGAGAGGTGCTTTGAGCAAGGAGATCAAAAATCGCAGCAAAATGAGCTAGAACTCGTGCTTGAGATGGATGGTGATTTTTTTGGGAGGAAGAAGAAGTGTGTGGGTGCAGGAATAAGTGGAGGGGGGCCACCATGGGCCCACGAGGCAGGGGGCGCACCCTGTAGGGGTGGGCGCGCCCTGGACCCTCGTGAAGGAAATATGCCCTAGAGGCAATAATAAAGTTATTATTTATTTCCTTATATCATGATAAATGTTTATTATTAATGCTAGAATTGTATTAACCGGAAACATGATACATGTGTGAATACATAGACAAACAGAGTGTCACTAGTATGCCTCTACTTAACTAGCTCGTTGATCAAAGATGGTTATGTTTCCTAGCCATAGACATGAGTTGTCATTTGATTAACGGGATCACATCATTAGGAGAATCATGTGATTGACCTGACCCATTCCGTTAGCTTAGCACACGATCGTTTAGTATTCTTCTATTGCTTTCTTCATGACTTATACATGTTCCTATGACTATGAGATTATGCAACTCCCGTTTACCGGAGGAACACTTTGTGTGCTACCAAACGTCACAACGTAACTGGGTGATATTAAAGGTGCTCTACAGGTGTCTCCGAAGGTACTTGTTGGGTTGGCGTATTTCGAGATTAGGACTTGTCACTCCGATTGTCGGAGAGGTATCTCTGGGCCCACTCGGTAATGCACATCACTTAAGCCTTGCAAGCATTGCAACTAATGAGTTAGTTGCGGGATGATGTATTACAGAACGAGTAAAGAGACTTGCCGGTAATGAGATTGAACTAGGTATTGAGATACCGATGATCGAATCTCGGGTAAGTAACATACCGATGACAAAGGGAACAACGTATGTTGTTATGCGGTCCGACCGATAAAGATCTTTGTAGAATATGTGGGATCCAATATGAGCATCCAGGTTCCGCTATTGGTTATTGACCGGAGATGTATCTCGGTCATGTCTACATAGTTCTCGAACCCGTATAGTCCGCACGCTTAACGTTTCGATGACAGTTATATTATGAGTTTATATGTTTTGATGTACCGAAGGTTGTTCGGAGTCCCGGATGTGATCACGGACATGACGAGGAGTCTCGAAATGGTCGAGACATGAAGATTGATATATTGGAAGCCTATATTTGGATATCGGAAGTGTTCCGGGTGAAATCAGGATTTTACCGGAGTACCGAGGGGTTACCGGAACCCCCCGGGGGCTTAATGGGACATAGTGGGCCTTTGTGGAGAAGAGGAGAGGCGGCCAGGGCAGGGCCGCACGCCCCTCCCCCCTAGTCCGAATAGGACAAGGAGAGGGGGGCAGCGCCCCCCTTTCCTTCCTCTCTCCCTCCTCTTTCCCCCTCCACTCCTAATCCAACTAGGAAAAGGGAGGGAGTCCTACTCCCGGTGGGAGTAGGACTGCACCTGGCGCGCCCCTCCTGGCCGGCCGCACCTCCCCCCTTGCTCCTTTATATACGGGGGCAGGGGGGCACCCTAGAGACACAACAATTGGTCGTTTGATCTTTTAGCCGTGTGCGGTGCCCCCCGCCACCATAGTCCACCTCGATAATACTGTAGCGGTGCTTAGGCGAAGCCCTGCGTCAGTAGAACATCATCATCGTCACCACACCGTCATGCTGATGAAACTCTCCCTCAACACTCGGCTGGATCGGAGTTCGAGGGACGTCATCGGGCTGAACGTGTGCTGAACTCGGAGGTGCCGTGCGTTCGGTACTTGATCGGTCGGATCGTGAAGACGTACGACTACATCAATCGCGTTGTGCTAACGCTTCCGCTTTCGGTCTACAAGGGTACGTGGACAACACTCCCCCTCTCGTTGCTATGCATCACCATGATCTTGCATGTGCGAATGAATTTTTTTGAAATTACTACGTTACCCAACAGTGGCATCCGAGCATGGTTTTATGCGTAGTTGTTATATGCACGAGTAGAACACAAGTGAGTTGTGGGCGATACAAGTCATACTGCTGACCAGCATGTCACACTTTGGTTCGGCGGTATTGTTGGATGAAGCGGCCCGGACCGACATTATGCGTACGCTTACGCGAGACTGGTTCTACCGACGTGCTTTGCACACAGGTGGCTGGCGGGTGTCAGTTTCTCCAACTTTAATTGAACCGAGTGTGGCTACGCCCGGTCCTTGCGAAGGTTAAAACAACACCAACTTGACAAACTATCGTTGTGGTTTTGATGCGTAGGTAAGAACGGTTCTTGCTAAGCCCGTAGCAGCCAGGTAAAATTTGCAACAACAAAGTAGAGGACGTCTAACTTGTTTTTGCAGGGCATGTTGTGATGTGATATGGTCAAGGCATGATGCTAAATTTTATTGTATGAGATGATCATGTTCTGTAACCGAGTTATCGGCAACTGGCAGGAGCCATATGGTTGTCGCTTTATTGTATGCAATGCAATCGCCCTGTAATGCTTTACTTTATCACTAAGCGGTAGCGATAGTCGTAGAAGCATAAGTTGGCGAGACGACAACGATGCTACGATGCAGATCAAGGTGTCGCGCCGGTGACGATGGTGATCATGACGGTGCTTCAGAGATGGAGATCACAAGCACAAGATGATGATGGCCATATCATATCACTTATATTGATTGCATGTGATGTTTATCTTTATGCATCTTATCTTGCTTTGATTGACGGTATCATTATAAGATGATCCCTCACAAAATTATCAAAGTATAAAGTGTTCTCCCTGAGTATGCACCGTTGCGAAAGTTCTTCGTGCTGAGACACCACGTGATGATCGGGTGTGATAGGCTCTATGTTCAAGTACAACGGGTGCAAAACAGTTGCACACGCGGAATACTCAGGTTAAACTTGACGAGCCTAGCATATAATAGATATGGCCTCGGAACACGGAGACCGAAAGGTCGAGCGTGAATCATATAGTAGATATGATCAACATAGTGATGTTCACCATTGAAACTACTCCATCTCACGTGATGATTGGACATGGTTTAGTTGATATGGATCATGTGATCACTTAGAGGATTAGAGGGATGTCTATCTAAGTGGGAGTTCTTAAGTAATATTATTAATTGAACTTAAATTTATCATGAACTTAGTCCTGGTAGTATTAGCATATCTATGTTGTAGATCAATAGCTCGCGATGTTGCTCCCCGTTTAATTTTTATATGTTCCTAGAGAAAACTAAGTTGAAAGATGTTAGTAGCAATGATGCAGATTGGATTCGTGATCTGAGGATTATCCTCATTGCTGCACAGAAGAATTATGTCCTTGATGCACCGCTAGGTGACGGACCTATTGCAGGAGCATATGCAAACATTATGAACGTTTGACAAAAGCTCGGTATGATGACTACTTGATAGTTAAGTGCACCATGCTTTACGGCTTAGAATCGGGACTTCAAAAAGGTTTTGAACGCCACGGAGCATATAAGATGTTCCAAGAGTTGAAATTGGTATTTCATACTCATGCCCGTGTCAAGAGGTATGAGACCTCTGACAGTACTTTGCCTACAAGATGGAGGAGAATAGCTCAACCAGTGAGCATGTGCTCAGATTGTCTGGGTACTACAATTGCTTGAATCAAGTGGGAGTTAATCTTCCAGATAAGATAGTAATTGACAGAATTCTCTAGTCACTATCACCAAGTTACTAGAACTTCGTGATGAACTATAATATGCAAGGGATAATGGAAACGATTCCCAAGCTCTCGTGATGCTGAAATAAACAAAGGTAGAAATCAAGAAAAACATCAAGTGTTGATGGTTGACAATACCACTTGTTTCAAGAAAAGGGCAAAGGGAAGAAAGAGGAACTTCAAAAAGAACCGCAAGCAAGTTGCTGCTCAAGTGAAGAAGCCCAAGTCTGGACCTAAGCCTGAGACTAAGTGCTTCTACTGCAAAGGGACTGGTCACTGGAAGCGGAACTGCCCCAAGTATTTGGCGGATAAGAAGGATGGCAAAGTGAACAAAGCTATATTTGATATACATGTTATTGATGTGTACTTTACTAGTGTTTATAGTAACCCCTCAGTATTTGATACTGGTTCAGTTGCTAAGAGTAGTAACTCGAAATGGGAGTTGCAAAATAAACAGAGACTAGTTAAGGGTGAAGTGACGATGTGTGTTGGAAGTGGTTCCAAGATTGATATGATCATCATCGCACACTCCCTATACTTTCGGGATTAGTGTTGAACCTAAATAAATGTTATTTGGTGTTTGCGTTGAGCATGAATATGATTTGATCATGTTTATTGCAATACGGTTATTCATTTAAGTTAGAGAATAATTGTTGTTCTGTTTACATGAATAAAACCTTCTATGGTTATACACCCAATGAAAATGGTTCGTTGGATCTCGATCGTAGTGATACACATATTCATAGTATTGAAGCCAAAAGGTGCAAAGTTAATAATGATAGTGCAACTTATTTGTGGCACTGCCGTTTAGGTCATATTGGTGTAAAGCGCATGAAGAAACTCCATGCTGATGGACTTTTGGAATCACTTGATACTTGCGAACCATGCCTCATGGGCAAGATGACTAAGACTCCGTTATCCGGAACAATGGAGCAAGCAACTGACTTGTTGGAAATAATACATACTGATGTATGAGGTCCGATGAGTGTTAAGGCTTGCGGCAAGTATCGTTATTTTCTGACCTTCACTGATGATTTGAGCAGATATGGGTACATCTACTTGATGAAACACAAGTCTGAAACATTTGAAAAGTTCAAAGAATTTCAGAGTGAAGTGGGGAATCATCGTAACAACAAAATAAAAGTTTATATGATATGATCGCAAAGGTAAAATATTTGAGTTACGAGTTTGGCCTTCAGTTAAAACAAATGTGAAATAGTTTCACTACTCACGCCACCTGGAACACCACAGTGTAATGGTGTGTCCGAACGTCATAACTGTACTTTATTAGATATGGTGCGATCTATGATGTCTCTTACCGATTTACCACTATCGTTTTGGGCATTAGAGACAGCTGCATTCACGTTAAATAGGGCACCATCTAAATCTGTTGAGACGACACTCTATGAACTATGGTTTAGCAATAAACCTAAGCTGTCGTTTCTTAAAGTTTGGGGCTGCGATGCTTATGTGAAAAAGATTCAACCTGATAAGCTCGAACCCAAATCAGAGAAATGTGTCTTCATAGGATACCCAAAAGAAAATGTTGGGTACACCTTCTATCACAAATCCGAAGGCAAGATATTCGTTGCTGAGAATGGATCCTTTCTAGAGAAGGAGTTTCTCTAGAAAGAAGTGAGTGGGAGGAAAGTAGAACTTGATGAGGTAACTGTACCTGCTCCCTTATTGGAAAGTAGTTCATCACAGAAATCTGTTCCTATGACTACTACACCAATTAGCGAGGAAGCTAATGATGATGATCATGTAACTTCAGATCAAGTTACTACCGAACCTCGTAGGTAAACTAGAGTGAGATCCGCACCAGAGTGGTACGGTAATCCTGTTCTGGAGGTCATGTTACTTGACCATGACGAACCTACGAACTATGAGGAAGCGATGATGAGCCCAGATTCCGCGAAATGGCTTGAGGCCATGAAATCTGAGATGAGATCCATGTATGAGAACAAAGTATGGACTTTGATTGACTTGCCCAATGATCGGCGAGCCATTGAGATTAAATGGATCTTCAAGAGGAAGACGGACGCTGATAGTAGTGTTACTATCTACAAAGCTAGAATTGTCGCAAAAGGTTTTCGACAAGTTCAAGGTGTTGACTACGATGAGAGTTTCTCACTCGTATCTATGCTTAAGTCTGTCCGAATCATGGTAGCAATTGCCGCATTTTATGAAATCTGGCAAATGGATAAACAAAACTGCATTCCTTAATGGATTTATTAAAGAAGAGTTGTATATGATGCAACCAGAAGGTTTTGTCAATCCTAAAGGTGCTAACAAGATATGCAAGCTCCAGCGATCCATCTATGGACTGGTGCAAGCATCTCGGAGTTGGAATATACACTTTGATAAGTTGATCAAAGCATATAGTTTTATACAGACTTGCGCTGAAGCCTGTATTTACAAGAAAGGGAGTGGGAGCACTACAACATTTCTGATAAGTATATGTGAATGACATATTGTTGATCGAAGATAATGTAGAATTATTCTGCAAAGCATAAAGGAGTGTTTGAAAGGAGTTTTTCAAAGAAAGACCTCGGTGAAGCTGCTTACATATTGAGCATCAAGATCTATAGAGATAGATCAAGACGCTTGATAAGTTTTTCAATGAGTACATACCTTGACAAGAATTTGAAGTAGTTCAAAATGGAACAGTCAAAGAAAGAGTTCTTGCCTATGTTACAAGGTGTGAAATTGAGTAAGACTCAAAGCCCGACCACGGCAGAAGATAGAAAGAGAATGAAAGTCATTCACTATGCCTCAGCCATAGGTTCTATAAAGTATGCCATGCTGTGTACCAGATCTATTGTATACCCTACACTGATTTTGGCAAGGGAGTACAATAGTGATCTAGGAGTAGATCACTGGACAGCGGTCAAAATTATCCTTAGTGGAATAAGGATATGGTTCTCGATTATGGAAGTGACAAAAGGTTCTTTGTAAAGGGTTACGTCGATGCAAGCTTTGGCACCGATCCAAATGACTCTAAGTCTTAATCTGGATACATATTGAAAGTGGGAGCAATTAGCTAAAGTAGCTCCGTGCAGAGCATTGTAGACATAGAAATTTGCAAAATACATACGGATCTGAATATGGCAGACCCATTGACTAAACTTCTCTCACAAGCAAAACATGATCACACCTTAGTACACTTTGGGAGTTAATCACATAGCGATGTGAACTAGATTATTGACTCTAGTAAACCCTTTGGGTGTTGGTCACATGACGATGTGACCTATGGGTGTTAATCACATGGTGATGTGAACTATTGATGTTAAATCACATGGCGATGTGCTCTAGATTATTGACTCTAGTGCAAGTGGGAGACTGAAGGAAATATGCCCTAGAGGCAATAATAAAGTTATTATTTATTTCCTTACATCATGATAAATGTTTATTATTCATGCTAGAATTGTATTAACCGGAAACATGATACATGTGTGAATACATAGACAAACAGAGTGTCACTAGTATGCCTCTACTTAACTAGCTCGTTGATCAAAGATGGTTATGTTTCCTAGCCATAGACATGAGTTGTCATTTGATTAACGGGATCACATCATTAGGAGAATCATGTGATTGACTTGACCCATTCCGTTATCTTAGCACACGATCGTTTAGTATTCTGCTATTGCTTTCTTCATGACTTATACATGTTCCTATGACTATGAGATTATGCAACTCCCGTTTACCGGAGGAACACTTTGTGTGCTACCAAACGTCACAACGTAACTGGGTGATTATAAAGGTGCTCTACAGGTGTCTCCGAAGGTACTTGTTGGGTTGGCATATTTCGAGATTAGGATTTGTCACTCCGATTGTCGGAGAGGTATCTCTGGGCCCACTCGGTAATGCACATCACTTAAGCCTTGCAAGCATTGCAACTAATGAGTTAGTTGCGGGATGATGTATTACAGAACGAGTAAAGAGACTTGCCGGTAATGAGATTGAACTAGGTATTGAGATACCGACGATCGAATCTCGGGTAAGTAACATATCGATGACAAAGGGAACAACGTATGTTGTTATGCGGTCCGACCGATAAAGATCTTCATAGAATATGTGGGAGCCAATATGAGCATCCAGGTTCCACTATTGGTTATTGACCGGAGACGTATCTTGGTCATGTCTACATAGTTCTCGAACCCGTAGGGTCCGCACGCTTAACGTTTCGATGACACTTATATTATGAGTTTATATGTTTTGATGTACCGAAGGTTGTTCGGAGTCCCGGATGTGATCACGGACATGACAAGGAGCCTTGAAATGGTCGAGACACGAAGATTGATATATTGGAAGCCTATATTTGGATATCGGAAGTGTTCCGGGTGAAATCGGGATTTTACTGGAGTACCGAGGGGTTACCGGAACCCCTCGGGGGCTTAATGGGACATAGTGGGCCTTTGTGGAGAAGAGGAGAGGCGGCCAGGGCAGGGCCGCGCGCCCCTCCCCCCTAGTCCGAATAGGACAAGGAGAGGGGGGCGGCGCCCCCCCTTTCCTTCCTCTCTCCCTCCTCTTTCCCCCTCCACTCCTAATCCAACTAGGAAAAGGGAAGGAGTCCTACTCCCGGTGGGAGTAGGACTCCACCTGGCGCCCCCCTCCTGGCCGGCCGCACCTCCCCCCCTTGCTCCTTTATATACGGGGGCAGGGGGCACCCTAGAGACACAACAATTGATCGTTTGATCTTTTAGCCGTGTGCGGTGTCCCCCTCCACCATAGTCCACCTCGATAATAATGTAGCGGTGCTTAGGCGAAGCCCTGCGTCGGTAGAACATCATCATCGTCACCACGCCTTCGTGCTGACGAAACTCTCCCTCAACACTCGACTGGATCGGAGTTCGAGGGACGTCATCGGGCTGAACGTGTGCTGAACTCGAAGGTGCCGTGCGTTCGGTACTTGATCGGTCGGATCGTGAAGACATACGGCTACATCAACCGCGTTGTGCTAACGTTTCTGCTTTCGGTCTACGAGGGTACGTGGACAACACTCTCCCCTCTCGTTGCTATGCATCACTATGATCTTGCGTGTGCGTAGGAATTTTTTTGAAATTACTACGTTACCCAACACCTCTTGGCCAGGTGCTTGCTCCCCCTGCTGTGTTCTCAGTGCCAGATATTCTCAAATATTCCAGAAAAAATCATATTAAATTGGCAGGGCATTTGGAGAACTTTTATTTTCGGGGTATTTTTATATTGCACAGACAATTCAGAAAACAGACATGAAAATGCTATTTTTACTTTATTTCAACTAAATAAAAGAAAGTAAAAGGAGGGCACAGAAGGTTGTGCTTTCTAGTTTCATCCATCTCATGCTCATCAGAAGGAATCCACTAATAAGGTTGATCAAGTCTTGTTAACAAACTCATTCCGAATAACATGGAACCGGAGAAATTTCAAATGACACTATGTTACCTCAACGGGGACATGCACATTCCCAATAATAATAATATCATATTTCTTCTTGACAGTAGGAAGAGGAAATTCAAAACCTCCAAAAACAATCGATGGAATTTTTACAATAGAATTGATACTATGGACTTGAGGTTGTTTCCTCGGAAAGTGTACCATATGCTCATTACCATTAACATGAAAAGTGACATTGCCTTTGTTGCAATCAATAACAGCCCCTGCAGTATTCAAAAAGGGTCTAGCAATAATAATAGACATACTATCGTCCTCGGGAATATCAAGAATAACAAAGTCCATTAAAATAGTAACGTTTGCAACCACAACAGGCACATCTTCACAAATACCGACAGGTATAGCAGTTGATTTATCAGCCATTTGCAAAGATATTTCAGTAGGTGTCAACTTATTCAAGTCAAGTCTACGATATAAAGAGAGAGGCATAACACTGACACCGGCTCCAAGATCACACAAAGCAGTTTTAACATAGTTTCTTTTAATGGAGCATGGTATAGCTGGTACTCCTGGATCTCCAAGTTTCTTTGGTATTCCACCTTTAAAAGTATAATTAGCAAGCATGGTGGAAATTTCAGCTTCCGATATCTTTCTTTTATTAGTGACAATTTCTTTCATATACTTAGCATAAGGATTCATTTTGAGCATATCAATTAATCGCATACGCAAAAAGATAGGTCTAATCATTTCAGCAAAGCGCCCAAAATCCTCATCATCCTTTTTCTTGGATGGTTTGGGAGGAAAAGGCATGGGTTTCTGAACCCATGGTTGTCTTTCTTTACCGTGTTTCCTAGCGACAAAGTCTCTCTTATCATAACATTGATTCTTTGATTGTGGGTTATCAAGATCAACAGCAGGTTCAATTTCTACATCATTGTCATTGCTAGGTTGAGCATCGTCATGAACATCATCATTAACATTTTCACTAGGTTCATGTTCATTACCAGATTGTGTTTCAGCATCAGAAATAGAAATATCATTGGGATTCTCAGGTGGTTCAGCAATAGGTTCACTAGAAGCATGCAATGTCCTATCATTTTTCTTTTTCTTCTTTTTAGAAGGACTAGGTGCATCAATATTATTTCTCTGAGAATCTTGTTCAATTCTCCTAGGGTGGCCTTCAAGATACAAAGGTTCCTGAGTCATCTTACCAGTTCTAGTAGCCACTCTAACAGCATAGTCATTATTCTTACTATTCAATTCATTGAGCAAATCATTTTGAGCTTTAAGTACTTGTTCTACTTGAGTGGTAACCATAGAAGCATGTTTAGTAATGAGTTTAAGTTCACCTTTAACTCTAGACATATAATCACCCAAGTGTTCTAGCATATCAGAATTGTATTTCAATTGTCTACCAAAATAAGCATTGAAGTTTTCTTGTTTGACAATAAAATTATCAAACTCTTCTAAGCATTGTCTAGCAGACTTATAGTGAGGAATATCACCTTCATCAAATCTATAGAGAGAATTTACCTTTACTACCTGTGTCGGGTTATCAAGACAATGAGTTTCTTCAATAGGTGATGGATTAAGATCATATGTTTCTTCAACAGGCGGTAAATTAAGACCATGTATTTCTTTAATAGGAGGTATCTGAACATCTTCGGCTTTAATACCTTTTTCTTTCATTGATTTCTTTGCCTCTTGCATATCTTGAGGACTGAGAAATAGAACACCCCTCTTCTTCGGAGTTGGTTTAGCAATAGGCTCAGGAGTTGGCTCAGGAAGTGTCCAATTATTTTCATTTGTCAACATATTATTCAATAGAATCTCAGCTTCATCCGGTGTTCTTTCCCTGAAAACAGAACCAGCACAACTATCCAGGTAATCTCTAGAAGCATCGGTTAGTCCATTATAAAAGATATCAAGTATTTCATTTTTCTTAAGAGGATGATCAGGCAAAGCATTAAGTAATTGGAGAAGCCTCCCCCAAGCTTGTGGGAGACTCTCTTCTTCAAGTTGCACAAAATTATATATTTCTGTTAAAGCAGCTTGTTTCTTATGAGCAGGGAAATATTTAGCAGAGAAGTAATAAATCATATCCTGGGGACTACGCACACAACCAGGATCAAGGGAATTAAACCATATCTTAGCATCACCCTTTAATGAGAACGGAAATATTTTAAGGATATAAAGGTAGTGAGATTTCTCATCATTAGTGAACAGGGTGGCTATATCATTTAATTTAGTAAGATGTGCCACAACAGTTTCAGATTCATAGCCATAAAAAGGATCAGATTCAACCAAAATAATTATATCAGGATCAACAGAGAATTCATAATCCTTATCAGTAACAGAGATAGGTGAAGTAGCAAAAGCAGGGTCAGGTTTCATTCTAGCATTAAGAGATTGCTGCTTCCATTTAGCTAATAATTTCTTAAGATCACTTCTATCATTGCAAGCAAGAATGGCTCTAGCAGATTCTTCATCCAGAACATAACCCTTAGGCACAACAGGCAATTCATATTTATTAGGGGGAGAGTCTTCATCATCACTATCTTCAATATTATCAGTTTCAATAATTTCATTCTCTCTAGCCCTAGCAAGTTGTTCATCAAGAAATTCACCAAGTGGCACAGTAGTATCAATCATAGACGTAGTTTCATCATAAGTATCATGCATAGCAGAAGTGGCATCATCAATAACATGCGACATATCAGAATGAATAGCAGAAGCAGGTTTAGGTGTCGCAAGCTTACCTAAAACAGAAGGTGAATCAAGTGCAGAGCTAGATGGCAGTTCCTTACCTCCCCTCGTAGTTGAGGGATAAAAATTGTTGTTTTTGCGTCTTTCAAGTTCTTCATAGTGACCAGCAGATATAAATCCCAAGTGACTCAAAGAATAGTGCTATGCTCCCCGGCAACGGCGCCAGAAAATAGTCTTGATAAGCCACAAGTATAGGGGATCGCAACAGTTTTCGAGGGTACAGTATTCAACCCAAATTTATTGATTCGACACAAGGGGAGCCAAATAATATTCTCAAGTATTAGCAGCTGAGTTGTCAATTCAACCACACCTGGATAACTTAGTATCTGCAGCAAAGTATTTAGTAGCAAAGTAATATGGAAGTAACGGTAACGGTAGCAAAAGTAATATTTTTGGGTTTTGTAGTGATTGTAACAGTAGCAACAGAAAAGTAAATAAGCGAAGAACAATATGTGAAAAGCTCGTAGGCATTGGATCGGTGATGAAGAATTATGCCGGATGTGGTTCATCATGTAACAGTCATAACATAGGGTGACACAGAACTAGCTCCAATTCATCAATGTAATGTAGGCATGTATTCCGAATATAGTCATACATGCTTATGGAAAAGAACTTGCATGACATCTTTTGTCCTACCCTCCCGTGGCAGCGGGGTCCTAGCGGAAACTAAGGGATATTAAGGCCTCCTTTTAATAGAGTACCGGACCAAAGCATTAACACATAGTGAATACATGAACTCCTCAAACTACGGTCATCACCGGGAGTGGTCCCGATTATTGTCAATTCGGGGTTGCGGGATCATAACACATAGTAGGTGACTATAGACTTGCAAGATAGGATCAAGAACTCACATATATTCATGAAAACATAATAGGTTCAGATCTGAAATCATGGCACTCGGGCCCTAGTGACAAGCATTAAGCATAGCAAAGTCATAGCAACATCAATCTCAGAACATAGTGGATACTAGGGATCAAACCCTAACAAAACTAACTCGATTACATGATACATCTCATCCAACCCATCACCGTCCAGCAAGCCTACGATGGAATTACTCACGCACGGCGGTGAGCATCATGAACTTGGTGATGGAGGATGGTTTATAATGACGACGACGACGGATTCCCCTCTCCGGAGCCCCGAACGGACTCCATATCAGCCCCCCGAGAGGTTTTAGGGCTTGGCGGCGGCTCCGTATCGTAAAACGTGATGAATCCTTCTCTCTGATTTTTTTCTCCCCGAAAGTGAATATATGGAGTTGGAGTTGAGGTCGGTGGAGCGTCAGGGGGCCCATGAGGCAGGGGCGCGCCCAGGGGGGGGGCAGGCGCGCCCCCACCCTCGTGGACAGGGTGTGGGCCCCTAACGTGGATTCCTCTTCTAGTATTTTTAATATTTTCCAAAAATATGTTCCGTGGAGTTTCAGGTCATTCCGAGAACTTTTGTTTCTGCACATAAATAACACCATGGAAAGTCTGCTGAAAACAGCGTCAGTCCGGGTTAGTTCCATTCAAATCATGCAAGTTAGAGTCCAAAACAAGGGCAAAAGTGTTTGGAAAAGTAGATACGACGGAGACGTATCAAGGGGGACGCTTGGTATATTCACCATCTATAAAAGGGTAAAGACCCCTCCTTTTTCTTCACGCCTTCCTCTAGCTCATGTATCCCAATCTTCACGCTCCAGCGCCCACAACTCCTATCTCCTCCATCGATGCCACCCTCCCCAGCAATGGCCGGTCCGGCTCCAAGGGCAAGTGGGAGGCCTCCTCCAACACTGAAAAGGACGTCAAGGATCACTCGAGCGTGGGCTATCTGTCCGCGAACATCGCGCATAGGATTCGAGTAGCTTATCCCATGCCATGCAAGACGCTATGTCTTGGAGAGGATGGATTTTGAAGACCATGAAAAATTTGAAACAAAGAAAATTCACCTAAGGACCCATCATGGTATGGATTTTGAAGTAAATCTGTACAATTCTGAGAGCGTAACCCATTTTGGTTGCACAAATTGGGAAGCACTTTGCAAGGTGTATGGTTTTTATGATGGTATGCTTGTCACCATGAATCTTGGTGATCCTGACATCGACCAAGACAATATGGACATTTGGGTCCTTGTTGATACGTTTCCAATTCTACCGCTATGTGAGTTTCTCAAACATAGTTATTAACTAATTTATATTGTTTATTTCAAAATAGTTGACAGCTTATTTCCATTGACAGCTTATTTTCATTCTTCAAACAATGTGCAGAAGATGGTAGACAGAACCTACTACACCGATGGCTCTGAGTTAACTTATCAGGAGAAAAATCATCTGATCGCATTTTGTACTGATCTTGAGAATTACAATATCTATTATCAAACTCCTCCACATTATGGTCAATATGTGCCACTAGTGCACGTGTTGAACTACGGTAACATCCATGGAGATGCCATGGTAAGATTTTTTACTATTACGACATCCGTGCATATTTTGCATAAATTCTTTTAAAACTTAACTACATTGCTAACTACGAAGTTATTACTATGTTTTTCAACAGAAAATCCTGAAGATTGTGTGCCTCATCTAATGTATCAGAATGGTCGCCTTGATGTTTTGAACATACGGCCAGGTCATTCTACGAATCACACCTGTCCATATCTGATTTCTAAAACCAGTGAAGACATGAAAATCAAAGAATGGAAAAATGTATGGACAGTCGTAAGGAGGTACTTGGAAGCAACATTGTGCGAAAGGCAAAAATTGGAGACAGGATAATCTCCATTCTCCATAATGGAGAGTCAGGGCCTATCTTGTTTTATGCTATTTTACCTAAGAGAAGGTAGTAGGTCCTAGCTAATAATACTCATGATCATGTGCTAAGAACAACTAAGTAGGATTGGTTAGATGACTATGATGATGATGTGGTATCGAGTAGAAGTTGTATGATCGATGATGATGAGTATGACTTGTTATTATGATACCAATGATGAGTTATTTATTATTATGATCGATGATGCATGATGCTAAGTTGTTATATGAGCATGATGAGTTTATATATATATATATAATGTTTCCTACAAGCAGTGGTAGTTACCACCACTTGCTTTTTGTATGTTGTATGTAGTATCTATCGAAACCGAGAGTACGTACGTGTAGTATGTAGTATATAACAATGATTAGGTAGTATATATACTAATTTTTAGGTAGTATGTACCATGTTTTGAGTATGCTCTTTTTTACGTACAAATATGTACGTATTTCACAAATATAACAAAAACTATAGGCTCATATGCAATTTTTTCATGCAACTTGCTTTGAAATATCTTAGATATAGTATATGAACATATTTAAAATAATAAAATAGTATATATAGTACCACATGGTAGTATATGAGATATGTGGGGTAACTACCACCGGGTGGTAGGATGGATTTTGCATATATATATATATTAGTAGGTGAAATGAACATGGATTAGATTCAAGTGGAGGCAACATGTGGTGCACATCAAAAGTACTACCGAGTAGTACTTTTGACATGCACCACATGTTGCCTCCACTTGAATCTACTCCACGTTCATTTCACCCACCGTTATATATAATAACTAATCATGGTCATAAAATCATATGATGAAAGTACTGTATATAAAACCACAACGAAAATAAGCTGTATTTTTAAAAATATAGGAAAAGTTAGCAGCAACGCTTTTCAGAGTAAACGCTACTGCTACTTACTACTAGCAGTAGCGCGGTCCCAAAGAAAGCGCTACTGCTAACTAGGTATAGCAGTAGCGCTGTCCCAAAGAAAGCGCTACTGCTAACTAGGTATAGCAGTAGTGCTCCCTTTCCAGCGCTACTTCTACTAGTTAGTTGTAGCGCCTTAGTGGTAGCGCTCATACAAGCGCTACTGCTAGCTATAAAACAAGCGCTACTACTAGGGTTTTCCCTAGTAGTGACATGACACCACTAAGGGAATCACAACATACATACCATCAAAATATCGAACACATATCAAGTTCACATGATTACTTGCAACAAGATTTCTCCTGTGACCTCAAGAACAAAAGTAACTACTCACAAATGATAATCATGGTGATGATTAGAGGGGTATTAAATAGCATAATGAATCTGAACATATAATCTTCCACCATATAAACCATATATGTCGTGCAATTGTCACGACAGATGTCCTAGTGTGAGGACTTAGTCGTGAGGCCAACGCATCTACGCGGTAGCTTGAAGGGGTTGGCCGAAATCAAGAGACGCAAGGCGGATCAACACACAAGACAAGGATTTAGACAGCTTCGGGCCCTGGGAAACATCATCCGGTAATAGCCCTACATGCTGTTTGTGGCTAGGTCTCATTACGCTCATGAGGGAGTCGCCGCATAAGCCGGCTCCACTTTAGTTGTGTCTAGCCTTAGAGATTATTTTTTCTTCTCTCTCTTGGGGTGCCCTGCCCCTCCTTATATATATGTTGAAGGGGCGGGTTACATGAATAGTCCTAGTAGGATTAGGATTGCTCTATTACAAGTGGAGTCCTAGTCTTGCTTCCTTTTGTAGGAGAATATTCCTTATGCTTTCCTCTTAAACCGGCCCACCATAACATGAGTCGGCCTTCCGAGCCTTGGCTCTTGTTATCTGTCTGACCCGCCCGCAGGGTTACTAATGAGTCGCCAAGATCGGCGGGTTACCCGTGAGTCGCCAAGCTCTGGGCGGGTCACCAGTGAGTCGCCAAGCTCTGGGCGGGTCACCAGTGAGTCGCCACGCCCTAACCGGGTGTCGGTGTCAAAACCGGCGGGTCTCGGGTAGGGGGTCCCGAACTATGCGTCTAGGATCGATGGTAATAGGAGACGGGGGACACGATGTTTACCCAGGTTCGGGCCCTCTCTACGGAGGTAATACCCTACTTCCTGCTTGATTGATCTTGATGAATATGAGTATTACAAGAGTTGATCTACCACGAGATCGTAATGGCTAAACCCTAGAAGTCTAGCCTATGTGAATATGGTAATCAATATCCGTCCATCCGGACTACTCCCTCCGGTTTATATAGACACCGGAGGGATCAAGGGTTTACATAGAGTCGGTTACATAGGAAGGAATCTTATAGTTGATCGCCAAGCTTGCCTTCCACGCCAAGGAGAGTCCAATCCGGACACGGGTATAGTCTTCGGCCTTCATATCTTCACAGCCCATCAGTCCGGCCCATAGATAACAGGCCGGACGCCCGAGTACTCCTTAGTCTAGGACTCCCTCAGTAGCCCCTCAACCTGGCTTCAATGACGAGGAGTCCGCCGCGCAGATTGTCTTCGGCATTGCAAGGCGGGTTCCCTTTCTTCCGAACTCCAAGATACTCTTCGGACGCGATGATTGTATCCGGACCTGTTACACACAATTGTAGAGGATATAATATTTCACGAGTCCCTTCTGCTCGCCACTGTTTATGACATTGCATTATGCCTGCCCGGTTATTACTTCCATCCGTTGGCTAGCCCCTCGCCCCACGTCTCGGGGCGCGGTTTTATTGGCACGTCTTGTCAAAGCAGGGATCGTGTCCCTCATTCACGGGATTTTCTGTAATCTAGGCGTGGGTAACCCAACCGTCCCCCGGGTACAACTCTTTGAAGATAGGTAAGTTTCGAGACCCAGGAGGGGACGCTCAATATTCTAGGCCTTTATATAGGGACCCAGACTTGTATTTTCTTTTTTGCGCTTGCTTCTTCCTCAACCCCAGCCACCTCGAGTTCCAGCCCTCGGGTTCCAATCACCACCAGCCCCAATCATGTCCGGGTCCAGCCGTTCAGGCCGGTGGGTGGCCTCTTCTGTCACGGGGGAGGATATTGCGAAGCTCCGCGAGGCGAGGTATCTGACCTCAGAAATCCTTCATCGGCTTCCCGCCGAGGGGCAGGTTATTCCCACCCCCAAATCTGGCGAGAGGGTAGTTTTTGTGTCCCACTTCCTCCATGGGTTAGGGTTCGCGCTTAACCCCTTCGTCCGGGGGCTCATGTTCTACTATGGGCTAGATTTTCATGATCTGACCTCGGACTCTATTCTTCTCATCTCGACATTCATCGTCACGTGTGAGGCCTTCCTCCGGACTCCCCCGCACTTCGGTTTGTGGCTCAAGAGTTTTAATGTGAAGCCGCGGGTGGCAGAGGAGGAACAGGCAGAGTGCGGCAGCATCGCAATAGGCAAGCTTGCCGACGCGGTTTGGTTTGAAGGGTCCTTCGCCGAGTCTTTCGATATGTGGCAGCAGGGGTGGTTTTATATCAACGAGCCACGGGGCCCCAAGTGGGCGGCTACGCCTGCATTTCGATCCGGCTCTCCGATTCAGCTTGTTTCATGGATCAATAAGGGATTGGATTGGGGATCTGTTGATGAAGTGCGGACTCTGTAAAGTCGCATCCGGAGCCTCTCCGAGAAGGGCATCGACCTTGTGAATGTCGTCCAAGTAATGTTAGTCCACCGGACGCTGCCATGTCAGCGGCGGCCTCTCCGTATGTGGGAGTTTAACCCAGAAGGGAGGCGGACTCTTCAGCACTTCTTCGGCACTACGCATGAAGGAATGTGGAAATTATATTTCGGAGGGCGAGAGCAATGGTCGGACACTACCGAAGACGTTGGCCTTGCGGCAGTCATCCGGCCACTTTGGTAAGTATTCAATCTTCGAACACCTTCCATTCAAGCATCTCTTGACAGATACTGAACAATCCGTCCCCATACAGGACTGGATAAAGAAAGCGGTGTTAATCTGGTGTCCGACGCCCCTTCCCGAAGATTCTGCGACCGCCCTGCTGACGAGGATGCTGACTCCGACACCGTACCAGGTATCTGCAGAGGGGGGCTAGAGTGGGGAACTCAAAGGTGACGCCCGCCCTAAGGATAGTGTGTTCGGGGAAACCGAAACCCTTTTGCCCAGGGGCAAAGGTGTAGAGGGTGCCTTCCATGGCAAGAAGAGGGCTGCTTCCGGAGGTCAGGAGGGGAAGCCTTCCAAGAGAGGAAAGAAGCCATCGTCGGGCGGCCCGGGCCAGGCAAGCGATGTTGCCGCAGAGCTTTATGATGAGGATAAACCTCTGGCCGAACCGTAAGTGAAACTGGGGCACCTTAAACATACCTCGTCCTTTTCTTGTTTAGTGAAGTAATCATCCGACATATGTGCATCCTCGCAGGCTAACGCCTGGTGTTTCTCAATCCTCCTCCTCCTCGGGGGACCTTCTTCCGGAGATGATGGAGAGTGACACGCCTTCTCCGGCCTCTCCGCCCAACAGGCCGGACGATCTTGAGGTATCATCTCGGAGGGCTCCTCCCGATCCACAAGTAGTGCTGGAAACAAAGAAGGCATTTCCCGAAGGTGGGGCCTCTGTCACCCGGAGTTCGGGAATCAAGAATGACGGTCCTGAGCCGTCCGGTTTACAGTCGGAGGCGATTCTGGAGGTGAGTAAACAGGTTCCTTCAAAGGATTGCCGTACTTCGGCGGCGGTTTCCGAAGACCCCGGAGCGCCGGAAATGCTGACGGACATGCTGCAACGAGCGTCCGTTTCTGAGGAGCACCGTGCCTTGATGGTGACGGTGGTCGAAAAGGTTCTATCCGCGAAAAGCGGGTTGAACGAGGCCTTTATGAGACTTCTGAGGGGTTTTGAGGTTTGTGATGTAGTTTTGCCAATGGAACATTATTGGCAGAATGCACCTGCTGTATATGCAGTAGCCCCTGAGACTCGGATTGCCTTCCAAAGGAGGCGATCGGAGGATCGAAAAGATATGCTCAGGTACTAACCTTGATTTAACAATGACTGCAGGCTGCCTCCCCTTCTGCGGCTATCCGGAATACAGAAGTGGCCGAACTACAGCGAAAGCTGGTTATTGCGGGGGATGACATTGCCTTGATCAACAGGCGTCTTGACGACTCGCAAGTTATATATTTCGAGCATTCCTTACACCAATGTGCTTACAATTGAAGCTTGACTCTGAAAAGAGTTTTATATGCAATGTGCGTGAATGCAGATGTTGTTGCCACCGTGGAGGCCCCTCGGGCGGAGCTAGCCCGGGCCAAGGAGCAGGCCCGGTTAAGTAATGCGGCTGCCGAAAAGGCATCGGCTGAGTTACAAGCCGAACAAGCTGCACGACACCGAGACAAGGAGGAGATGTCCACCATGGCTCACGAATTAGAGAATGCGGCTAGCCGCTGTAAACTTCTTGAGAAAGAAAGTGAAGCCAAAACGGCTGAACTTGACAAGGCCTTACGAGAGGCAAGAGAAGCCCGGTCTGAATCCAGAGCAGCCCGTGAGGAGATTCGGCAAGCTGGCGAGATTGTGGCTGGCAAGCCCTTTTTGCTACAGGCCAAGTTCGGCGATCCGAACTATGCTTAGCTTAACCAAGTATGGAGTTCTCCGGACAATTTTTTAGACTTGCCGAAGAGTTCTTCCGATGCAGCGCAGTTTTATCATGCGCAAAAGGGGTATGCAACAGAGAAGCTTTTCTGGTCACAATTTGGCGCATCGAGGTGCCCTCTGTTGCTGAATGAACAGATGTCCCAGTGGGCCGAGCTGCATAGGATATCCGGCGCTGCCATGAGGAACGTCATAGTCCGGTTGTGGCCGACTGAACCTGTTCCGAGTAGTTACTTCGGCCCGGTGCAGCGGCTTCACTACAAAAAAAATACACTTCCGTGATGATACGTGTTTGTCACAGTAGGTCGCGTTTTTTGTCATGCATGTACATCCATGACAAATTTATGACAGAATCAAGATAGTCATACCTGTGCTGTCGTAGAAGTATTCCATGACATTACCAAAATTATCATCATGGAAGTGTCCACTTCCATGATGATAAATCACGCGTCACAGAAGTGCTTTCATCAAGGGTGACCGACACGTGGCATCCACCGTAACGGAACGACGTTAAGCTATTGGGTCGGATTTTGGATCCGATAACCCGTTAACAGCCCTGACCAATGGGAAATTTCCACATGTAAAATTCTGATTGGCCGAAGGGAACACCTGTCAGCTCGTTAGTGGGCCAGATGTCGCCCGTCCATTGGAGGGGACATGCCTATGATACATCGACACGTGGCTGGGCCCAACAGAGGCCCATATAGGTTAAAAAGGCCGGCCCAGTCAAAGGCCCGTAGAAGTTAATCAGGTACTAGTGGGCCAGCCCAATAACGACCTGCTTAATAAAGGCCCATTTACGGCCCGAAGCCAGATCTGGCCTGTTAATTGTTCGCCCAATATTTGGGCCCATTTACGGCCCGAAGCCAGATCTGGCCCATTAATTGTTCGCCCAATATTTGGGCCCATTTGCGGCCCGAAGCCAGATCTGGCCCGTTAATTGTTCGGCGAATATTTGGGCCCAACTACAGCCCAGTGACTTTCGGCCTATTAGAGGCCTGATGTAGACATGGGCCCATTTCAGCCCGGTGTGACTTTCGGCTTGGGAATGGCCCGTGCTGCCCATGGGCCATATATGGTCCGACGGGACATCGGGCCCACTAACGGCCCGTGCTAAAGGTGGCAACAGTTAAGCCCAACGTGACTTTGGGCCTGTTAAAGGCCTGTCGCGTAATTCGGCCCGTTGATGCCTGTGCTAAGCTTTCGGCCTCTTAAAGGCCCATGATATCAGTGGGCCAACTAAGGCCCGAGATATGGTTTGGCCTGGTAACGGCCCGTGAGCTAATTGGGCCCAAAACGGCCCGGTCTACATTTCGGCCTACTGAAGGCCCGTCGACGACTAGTGAAAATTGAGGCCCAACATGCATTTTGGCCTGCTAAAGGCCCGTGGTTTCATCTCGGCCGTAACACGCGAGTACAATATTCAGCCTGTTAATGGCCCAACGTTACCTGGGCCAAACTAAGCGCTGGGTCGACAAAAGCCCCAACTAAAATATTGGCCGGTGTAAGTTTGGGCCTGGCGCAATGTGTGAAGGCCCCAACCATTCGGGCCCAAGAAAGACGCAGGCCGGCCCAATTGTGGCCCACTAAAAACCTGGCCCGTTAGAGTCGAATGTTTCGGTCCGGTCGACTACATCTGATTTTTTTTCAGATAGCGAATGATGGTAGTAACTAGTAGGAATTAAGAACAAACCTACTCTATACAATAAAGAAATTACGGCATAGTAACTAAGAATAAACCTACACTATACAATAAAGGATTTAAGGTATATTACATCCACTGGGCATCGAAGTTCGCCACCAGTGATCATAAAGCGCAAGGAAGAGGCAGATTACAAAAACTGGGCACCATTGCAGCGTAACAAAATAATACTGAACCGAGACCACTTCCTAGACAGTTCAAGAAAGGTTAGCCTTGCGGGGGAACTGCTGCGCAAGCTGCTGAGCAAGGCTGTGAGACCGTCCTAGCATGTCGGTCATAGCTTCCAGGTGTAGCTGTTTAGCGATGAGGTTCTCATTGGTGTTCTCCGCAATCTTTCTTAGAGATAGGACTTCAAGTCGAAGTTGAGTTGCAGAATGCCTTTCTGCTAGAACTTGGGACTGAAGAAGTCGAACTGATTCAGACAACGAATTTTGTGAGCTTGTCTGACTGTTAGTCTCAAGTAACTTGAACACTGCATCAAGACAAGACTTTGGGGTTGTCTCGCTATCTTCAAGATGTTTTGCCTTCTTTGCTGCAATATATGTTGGGTTTGTCTCACAGCCTTCAGCAGACTTGTGCATGCCATCAGGCTTACCACCCTGAAACAAAGTAGAGAGATGACAGGTTTTGCACGTGTATAAACAAAGATGATAACTGTTCTGTCAATTCTATCCAATTTGAAATTAGAAAATAAAGAGTAAGTTCAAAATATCAATAGCATAATTTGGCATTGTTCATAATGCGGGGAGCTTCACCACACTACTGGATTACCATGTCAACATAACAAGCATAGATGAAGGGCAAAGAAAATCATTGTATCTATTTTGGATAATGTGCATGGCATGTTGTTCATATCATCAGCCACATCAGTAAGATAAAACAGGAGATGACAAGGTGCAAACGTGGGCTGCTTCACCACACATTGGATTATAGATCCACAAAAACAAGCATACATATAGGGAGTATTAAGTAATGTGCATGGTATGAATAAGGAATTTGGTTTTACAAGTAAAACTTAGAACTTAGGGTTCTTACGAACATGCATTTTGGTAGAAACAGCAAACTAAACAGCAGTAAACGATAGGGAGTATGAGCAAATTAAACATCAGTTGAGGATAAAGGCTTTAGAAGGACTGACTTACATTAACAGTTAACACCGGCTTTATAATGCCCTTCTCCATGTCAAGGGAAGGATAACTCAAGAATTTTAGCACGGAATCTTCTTCATAAGCATTGCCTGTACTCTACATTTTGTAGAGAGTAATTATAGATATGATAATACTGGAAGGGATAGAGGATAATGAAGATAAGATGCAGATTGATGCTACATAATCAACTACCAATCCCTGGAAGTACAAGCGTTACAGGACAAAATGTACTGACAAGAGCAATGGGCTACACTTCTGCACTGGCATTGTCTGTGTATTCTACTTGTTGGTAAGATTAAATATAGATCTGATCTTTTTTAGTAAATGGTGGGCGAGGGAGATAAGATGCAGAATGCTACAAAATGAATCAATCCCTCTTCCCATAATACAAGAGTGTTTTGAACACTGGTGTACTGTACAAAACGTTCTTATATTATGGGACGGAGGGAGTAGCTGTTAATGTAAGTACAGTGATAGACCATGTTCAGTCCTTACAAGAGGACTGCAGAGCTAAACCTCTTCAAAAGCATTGGGTTGATTCTAAATTTATGTAAGAGTCCATACAGATCTTATAATGTCCACCAAATGGACGATTACGAGAATAACATGTGCAGTGATGCTACATAATCAAACAGCTATGAAAGTAAGTATGGTCATACAGGGCAAGAGGTACTCACAAGAGCAATGCAGTGTGCAGTATAGTTGCGAGATTCTGTGGTCCCTTGAGAACGAATGTTCTTCTGCTAAAAGTTTTCGTACAAGTGAGACATTAAGGCAAATGCAGAAATGTAGTTCAAATTGTGATGTGATATCATAGACAGTACCTTACGCTGCAGCCGAGACCAATGTTTAACAAGATTATTCCAGTCACCGTCGGATAAATGTAGCACTGGAGACTTTACAGAAATTTTGTTCAGAGGCTTGCCATCGAAGTGCGCTTGCCTCAGGTAGGAACGATACTTCATCAACGAGTGCTTGAAAAGCGCAACCAACCCTTGCTCGTCATCACAATCCAGTTTGCTCCTCGCCTATTTAAAAGAATGAAATCTTGTGTCTTCTGTCAGCAGAAACATATGCAGTAATGACCATGAATAACATTAGTACATTACTTACGCGTAAGTTGCGGATGAAGACTGGAAATTGTTCTGTGTCTGCGGTATAATCTTTCCATGAAGGAAAGATGCGCACAAAGTTCCTGACAACAACATAAGCTTCGTCTTCTAAACTGGGAAGAAATGGAACAGGGGTCCTATTTGCTGCAATTGGGGCTCTCTCTGGTTCGAAAAGGGATTTGGCAACTGGATTTGGTGTACTCTTTGCTGGAATGGGGGTTTTGCGTTGTACAGCTGGTGCTATGTCAACTGGCATAATCATACTGTTTGCTGCAGTTGGGGTCTGCTGAGTTGGGGCATCAGAAATGACCAGTGTAGTAGGGCTAGAGTCTACTAGAGTTGGGGTATTTTGTGGGTCAGGTGATATTGCAACTACACCTAATGGGCTATTTGATTTATTAGATGCCACTACCTTTTCAAAATACTTTGCTTGTGCTCCTCCATGATCAGCAATCGCCCTCGTCCTTTTGAACGTCTGATACACAAGAACAGCATTTGAATGGATAAATATGGTATGATGACAGATGGAATATGTACTGAAAATGGATAGGCAGGGCGTATTCACATACACGATGTGTAAACTAAGCTAATGGCAGTTCAACAAAGTAGAAGCAATGCAAAGCATCAGTTGCAAGATATGTGCGAGCAATGTAACCTTGGAAAGTTAGAGCAAGTACCTTGATGGGTGAATAAGATAGGGCATCTTCCTCTGACTCCTCCACTAGGGAGCTACATTGACTTAGGTCTCCCTCTAGCTCAGAATCACTGTTAGGATCATATTCTGAGCATGAATCTGTAGGTGGAGAGCGTTTGCATTGCATTGCATCCAGACTTGATTTCAGTCCCTTAATGCCAAGTTTGACAGCCATGGCATTGTTCTGCTTTATTCTTTTCATGCGCGCAAGCTCATAATCATTATGATGCTGTTCAGAATCTGAGATTCATGAAAACATAAAAGTAGTCAGATTATCTATGGAATGCATTGCGGATTCAACTCGGAGAGTGTCTCCCTGTAAACCCCTACATATGCAAAGTTCACCTCCCCAACCGTGCTGACCAGACCACACACAGAAATACAAACCCCTTATGTCTCTATAACAGGCAGGCACACATTTCAAAACTGAAGTAGGAACATTAGAATCATATGAAATTCATATTTGAACAAATAAACTAAGCAATTATGAGTGGGGTAATGTTTAGCTTCAAGGGTGGAGTGTTGGTAGTACGACACAAAGCAAGTAGGAAGATTGTATTCCATATAAAAAATCGAAACCTATGTAAAAGCTGGAAATGACACTTTCTTTCTATACAATGCAGTGTTCGTTACCCACACATGATGGAAGAGATCACATAGAGAAATACTATTCACTCATGTCTACGGTTCCAGTATTTAGAAACAGGGTGGTCCACCCTAAAAGAATATTGACAACAAATATGACAAGGCAAGCATAGATGTAGTGAATCAATCATTTACTTGAGAGCTTACTAGGACAAGTATGCAGAATTGTAACTGCAGTAAGAGACCGTCCAAAATCTGAATGAAGAAGTTTGTCTAGCACTTATTGTTTGCAACTAATCGACGTGAATAATTGGATATTATATCGAATGAGTAAGAAAGACAAGTAAAATTGTCAACAAACCTGGCTTGCAGTAGTAATCTGGGTCAATGTCACTACGACCAACAATCCAAAATGACTAGTTTCTGTTCCGAGGGCCGGAATTTTGAAAACCCTGTGAACTTTAGAGGTACTAAAGATTACCGAAATACATCTGAACCATTAAGTGTAGGTAGCACTGAGCACACAACAAACCCTAATGACAGTCCTGCCTAATGAGTAATGAATCAATTAGAAAATGGGTGATGAGGAGTGGCTGCTGAGTGTTGAGGACGTATCTCAGGATAAATCGGGTTGGCTTGGTGGGTGCTGCACGCCTGAGCCCTGAACGGACTGGGAAGGTAGGCACGGCGGCGCGCCCGGGCAGCGGTGACGCTGTTGGGCGAGCGGCTCCTGGCCTCCTGTTAGTCCGGCGTCTCCTCCTAGAGTCATGCCGTCCGGGGACGGCAAGTCGATGGGCGAGGCAGGCGGCCGGGGGCGAGTAGAGATCGGAAGCGTGCAGCAGAACAGAGGGGAATCGGGGCCTAGGATGACCCAAAATCCCAGGGTGGGCCGGCCCACCGTGGGCACCCTGTAGAGATACACACCCGAGCGGCGAACATGCATTTTCGAAACTAATTTAGGAACATTTAGCTGACCAATTAAACAACTCTGTTTTAATAATATCAGATTCGTATTTGAACAACTAAGCTTGTTTAGCTTGATGGGTGGAGCAGTGTTATTATGACACGAAGCACGTATTCTGATCGTATAGTGATCATAAAAGGGGGAAACTCTAAGCATATTTTTTTTAGCAAAAGAGGGTTTCCCCTCCGATTTCTATTAAAGAAACCACCACAGAACCAACATGATCAATTAAACCCTAAGCATGATCAATTAAACCGTATTATGGCTGTGCCATGGCAGATTTGAAGCTGCAAACCGGAGAAATGATATTTAGCATCTATTGTTTGCTTCGAACTAAGAACTAAATTCTAAGAGCTGAAAAGAAAGTAGAGTAACCAAGTTAAGATCTATTTTCTGGTTGAGATCAAAAAGTTGAGGAGATATGAAGTACCACCTCTCTTGCGGCGCCGTGTAGGCATCGGGGGTGCGATGGCTGTCGGTGGCGTTGAAGCAGATCTGCGACGGTAGACGGGTGCATCGGGGGATAAGTCCCATTGCGGTGGAAGAGAAGGTCATGTGAGCGGCCCCGGCAAAGAGGACGACGGCGCCGATGAAGCGAGAGGACGTGATGCAAGGCTATTGGTCCGTCGCCGTGGATGAGAAACATCCATCTCTAGCAGTGGACTACGCGGTCTTGGTGGGCGCTCCGGCATGGTGGAGGACGGTGGCAATGGATGTGGTGGAGGACAGCGGCGATGGATGGGGTGGCGGACGGAGGCTGGTGTGGGGATGGGGTGTTCTAGCGCGGACGGTGTATGAATGGGAAAATGGAGGGTGAGGTACGGGGAACCATGTTTTTGGGACGCGCCTGTCTGAAATATGGGAAAGTTACGAACTTAGCCCCCGTTTAAAATTTGGAAGTCTCGTCGGTTGGGGATAGGACGGTAATCTCGCATCTCGCTAATATTTGCCCAGAGCGATTTCGGGCGAGGTGAGGGTGGTTGGCGCCCATGGTTGGCGCCCACGGTGTATGAACGGGGCTGACAGGTAGGGCGGTTGTGTCACATCTGAGTGAAGTTACAAACCTGCCCCTATTGAAAATATTTGCCTACATCGATTTCGGCCGAGTCGAGTTTGTTTTGCCGCCCACCGTGTATGAATGGGGAATGGAGGGAGAAACAGAGGTCTCTCGGACGAGCTTGAATCAAATGAGTTTTGCCGCCCATGTTTGACGCCCACCGTGTCGGAATGGGCTCAGAGGCCGTCGTGTCACGTCTAATTGAAGTTACTAACCTACCCCTATTTAGAGCAGTGGAAATCGGGCCGATGGATTGTCCGTGTAATGGGTAGACAGTAATTTCCATCTCCCAAACACTTGGCTTCGGGCAGCCGACGTGGGAGTGGACATTTTGCTGCTTCTTTCGAATTTTCGGACAATAAGCATCCACGTTTACCCTGGCAACTAAATTCGAATCCATTTTGTATTCCTATATGAATCTTTATAAATCATTCTATGTGTTTTTATATATCTTCAAAAGGACGACAAAGATGTATTCCACTGTCATATATGAATATGGTTTACAAATGCCGATACTCAAATTCAGAAACTAGAATCCAGTTTAAGGTGAATTCGAATATTTGGAACACTTCATGTCCAACTCAAATGTCACACGTAGCATAATGTGTACTCCCATTTAGATATGTACACAAGCGATGTATCAAGATTCAAATACCGAGTCAATCAACCAAGAATGTACAGAACTAACAGACATATAAACACTTATAGAGTATATGGATCAATAATATCAACTATACTACATAAGCCAGGCCGCTGTACTTTTTTTTGGCTACAACAGCATCCTTTTTTTAGCCAGCATCTTGGCCCTTTCCGATGCGTGCCACTTATGGTCCATCTATACTACTACTATTGCTGAATGCACATTCAGCCCGATTGGCATATTTGTAGGTCTGGCACAGCAATCCAAATGAAATGTCTCCTAGTCTTATCAATTAATACAGACTTGTGCTCAAATAAAATTACAAACCAAAAAACAAAAAATAAACAATTATTACATGATCTCTAGAACAAATGGTTTGATTGATTACATGAACAGACAACACAAAGGTTATTCAACTATGGAAAGAACATTTCACCTATGATTTACCAAGTAGGAATTTAATTTCCTTTTTTCCTTCAGGACCTTAACAATCTGGTCAGTCTCAGCTTGCTTCGTTTTGAAATCCACCGAATATTTAATGGTTGTCTTGAGTACTGCTTGTGATTGTGCTGTTTGCTTCCTCAACATGTCAACTTCATCTCTAAGTGCAGAAGCAGAATCTCTTTCTACCACTAGTTTAGCCTCTAGAGCATCAGCAGTTGGCAATTCATAATGCACGATTGGGCCGGTGCCACTGCTGTGGGATGATGCAACGTCCATGGGGACCTTGCTCTTTGATCTTGGGCTAACCTGTTTTGCCATTAAAGTTCCGATTGGATTCAGAAAAGTTGAAGTTAGCAAAACATCTCAACTGGGAGTTATAACAGCAAACCAGTTAAACAAACAAGGAATTAAAGAGTTTCAATTGGATGCTGAAAAGTAGTTATCAACATCATTGTAACCCGCTGTTGCAGCAGCAAAGCAGTTAAACAAACAAATAGATATTTAAGTTAAGGCAAACAGGTAATTCTTAACAGTAAGTATCAAACACATAGATAGGCGCAGTCTACAATATGATTAACAGGCTGTGCCATCATGTAATCAGTAGCAAACTAAATTAAGTAATTGAACAATTTTGCAATAAGTGGCTAACTAAAATTCCGAAAAGCAGGTAACTGAACTTACGCTAGTTCTTTGTACACGCACACTGCAACTTCTTTTTCGCTTACAAGGTTGTACGAAGGAGTCCATGGCATCAACTGCTTGGATACGCAGTCCCAATACTTCTTTCTTCCCACACTGCATGGGTAAGTCGAATGGTTAATCTGGTAAGATGGTGCGTCCTTGATATGTTATATGAGGACGTGTGGTCAGACTAGTTGTAGCCAAACACATCACACTGGCTTTTACTGTATATTTCATGCGATTACTTTTGGCATATCGAGATCTAAGCAATCTACAATAGGATGAAAAAACTAGCATCCTTCACATTATTGGCGAACTCAGTTCATAGAAACAAGCAATTCAACCATTCTGTGGGTAAATCGAAAGCGCCACTGGAATATTTTTCACTATCCAATCATACACACAAAAAGGGGTGACGCCACCATAGGGGCTGGTATGGGCGGCCGCCTCAGGTGGCTGGAAAGTGTGCACCTAGTTTGAGTCGTCTAGGTTGGCCCACGCTAGTTTTGTTCGTCCCAACGCATGAGCAGGCAATGTAAAAAATGAAGAAAAATGTTTCAATTTGGATGGACCAATAACATAAGTGCAAGGAAGGCCCTATAGCAGGCTCGCGGCCCAAACGAGCGCCTCCCATATCGATCGACAGCAGGAAAAATCCCAATTCATTCGCTCCAGCCTCCAGTCTGGTTCGCTCCTAACCTAGCCGCCGCTGGACAGACCGCCGCAGCACTTCCTCACGCCCTCGTTGGAGGGCGGTCACCGGGCTTCAAGCGAATGGAAGGACAAGAAGATGAAGATCCAACCCTGGGTGTAGCCAGCGTGGGAGGCAGCGGCGGCAGTACGGGCATGGCATCGAGCTTGCGCAAACGGACAGTCGCAGCTTGCAAGAGTAGCATGCGCAACGAGCAGGTACATCACATCCCTCATTATATCTAATTCAACTCTTCAATTTCTGGCCAATAGTTAAACCTAACGGTGTTGTAAAACTGCTTGTATGTAGGGAATCTATGAGAAAATGAAACCAATTTCTACTTATTTTATAACTCCCCCAATCAATACTGAACTGACTGAATCTGATGTATCTAATCAAGTTTCCGGTGCAAACATACAAGCTCATGTTGTTTTCTTGAGCCTGAAGTGTCTAATGAACAGACTGCTAATGAAGGATTTGATGCAAACATTTTACATGCTCCCGGTGATGAACATATAGTGTCTAATGAGGGATCTAATGCAAGCATTTTGCAAGCTCATTGAAGGATTTAGTGTCTAATGATGATCTACTATGTTGAGAGAGACAGAGATTTGCAGGCATTGATGACAAGCAAA
Organism: Triticum aestivum; assembly: GCF_018294505.1. Taxonomy (NCBI): domain Eukaryota; kingdom Viridiplantae; phylum Streptophyta; class Magnoliopsida; order Poales; family Poaceae; genus Triticum; species Triticum aestivum. The sequence continues at coordinate 473,796,917 of NC_057796.1, forward strand.
TTATAGTGCATTTTCATAGCTTGAGGAAACGTCGAGGCCATCTACCAGAAAGTCCCCGTATCATGACAACATAGCATAAATACTTTTCTAATCTGTTGTTTGAAACTATTGGCATACTTGTGCAGGATAGATATATTGATATGCAGTTTGCGCACTGGTTATACGTGCAATTACACTTCGATATTTTCAGCCAGAGAACGAATAATTCAAGCAGGTACAGACCATGTTTGTAGTCCTTTTACACCATGTTGCATTTTGTGTTTTTTGGTGCTTGCATCATTTAGTGTTTATAATCTGAACTACTTTGGATCATTAGCTGGTTTTCAAAGTGCATGTAGCTTCACATTTCTCAAGTTATGTTGATTTCCGGAGTGCAAGTGCCTTCGTATTTTTTAAGTTAAATGTTCGCCCCTGGTAACTTGAATTCGTGGATCAGCCACCGCACACAAATCATACACGAATGCCAGTACGAATTAAATGAAATGCAGGGACTTACGCTAGCTCGTTGTACAGGCTCACTGCAGCTCTGCTTGCGCTTGGGATGTTCCGTGTACAAGTCCATGTTACCACTTGCTTGGATGTGCAGGCCTTGTGCTCCTTGCATCCCCCTCTGCATTTTTGACACGGCGAATGGTTGATCAAATAAGAGGAATCGACCTTGATGTTGTACCGGAGGACAGATACTTACAAGGTTATACGGGTGTGCATGATGTGTACCAGATCCCGTAGCACCGTCATGCTTCGCTAAAAAATGGATTTGCTTGTTTCAGATGATATCTCCAGAAGAAATAAGAGTTAAAGTCAGAGTTGCATAGGCGTGTAAGCTAAGAGAGCAGTGAAAGGATATCCAAACATCGTCGGAACAGTGCACAAGGGAGTGATGTGTGGATACCTAGTTCGGGCCGGCGTTTGGGCATGCTCGCTTAGCTAGAGTGCGGGTCACTTCAGAGCTGTTGAGGGTGATGCGCTGGCGTTGGCTGGCCACGCACGGATGCAGATCTTGAGTGGCAGCGGAGCGCTATGATGCGGTGGACGAGACCGTTGGTGAAGCCCCAACAACCTCGGGGGGCGGAGGTGTGACGATGTGCTCGGTGAAGTAGCCCCGGTGAGCTGGGAGACAGCGTCGGTGAAGCGCACCTGATGCGGTGGAACTTGGTGTCTGTGAGGCACGTCGGTTGCGGCGGCCGACGTTGTCGGTGGACCACCCGGTGCGGTGGACGAGGGCGTAGATGAGGTAGCTCCGGTGCGGTGGTGCAGCGCGACCGTCGTCTTCATCGTCGTCGTCCGGCACAGAGGTGGGGAACGGTGGGGAAAGAGACGAGACGAGGGGCGATTCGAGGGTTGGCGGCGAATTAGGGATTTGAGCAATCTGGGCGCGGAAGGGGACGATGGAGAAGAGAGATTTTGCAGGGCTGGAATTGGGGCCGCCAGATATTTCAATCCGAAACGTGGAAGCGTGAACTTATATTGTCATCGGCCTTTTTTTGGGGGGGAGGGGGGTGGGTGGCTGGGTGCTACGCGTCTGCCCGACACACGCGACCACCCCGACAGGACTATGCTTCGGTGCCTTAAGGCACCTACCTTGGTGTCCATGACATGTGGGCCCAACAGGTGGCTGGCCCACATGTCAGTGACCCAAAGGCAGTTGCCTTTAAGGCACCGAAGCAGCGTCCACCCCGACACGACCCTGGTCTGCCTGGTGCGCCTACATTTGAGAATGCAAACGAATCTTCTTTCATTTGCAAACGAATCTGTATGTATTACCATGCCCGTGTTTTCCTTGCAATAAGTAGTCATTCGAAACGAGATACTCCATCCGTTCACTTTTGTAAGTCGTTTCAGACAACTTAAAATGAACTGTTTTGCACATTGTCTGAAATGTCTTCAAGGTCTTATAAAAGTGAACAGAGGGAGTACTATAAATTAATTAATGAGGAGTTATTTGAAAAAAAAATCGAAATGGTACCCACGCTAACGTGGATTAGAGTGTGTGTCACATAATTAGTTATTTGAATTAGAGTGTGTGTCACGTAGTTAGTTATTTGAATTAGAGTGTGTGTCACGTAGCAATCTCCAATTCTAACGTGGATTTCGCATTTCACTGTATCCACGCTAGTTTTTTAATACAAATTCATATGTATATGATGAACACCATGGCAGTGAGGAAACTTTTGGATGGATTCAAACATATGACCTACAAAATAGCACAACAAACTGAGTCAATGTCAAATTTTTGAAACTTAGTATGGCACGAATTCGAAATAATTAGCCGTATGCCTGGTCCTCGGTTCAAATCTTACAATGTACACTGAATTGAAACATCGATATTAAGTCTCGTACTATGTACATTCAA